>NW_007726230.1:1105543-1216773 GCF_000696425.1 Galeopterus variegatus | reverse complement strand
CTTTCTTTCTTTCTTTCTTTTTTTTTTTTTTCCCTTTTTTTGTCTTTTTTCGTGTCCAGCAACGGATCGCAACCCTCAGTGTCGCGCCCGTACTGGACCGGGACCAGCAACGGGATCGCAGCCCTCGGTGTTGCGCCCGCACCTCGCTCAGCCAGTGAGCGGGAACCGGTCTGTATGTGGGATCCGAACCCTCGGCGGGAGCGCCGCCGCACTCCCAAGCGGCGCACTGTAGCAGTGCGCCACCGGGCCGGCCCTTATTTTATTTTTTAAATTACCAATTTCATTGCTCTCAAACCACCTTTTGAAGTTTAGGATACAAAAACATAAGTTTTCCCAGTAATGGAATAATGCATAAGAATAATGAAACAATCCATTTTGATTTGGTCATTTATAGTTCCTAGAGCAAATCTGGATGGAATGATTTTCCCCCTATCTTTTTCACTGACGTATCTCAAGTGTCTAGAACAGTATCAGACATATAGTATGCATTTATTAAATATTTGTTGAATGAATGTGCAAGAAACTTATTCAAAGAGAATGAATAGAAAATCCCCAAAGGAAAGCTAAAATGCTCCAGTTCCATTCAAAGAGTGACAATGGTCTTTTTTGTTTTTTGTCAGCTGTCTGGTACAGGGATCAAACCCTGGACCTTGGTGTTATCAGCACCACACTCTATGCTAACTGGCCAGCCCTACTATATAGTCTTTTAATATATCAAGAGGCAAAGAAATAAAAAGTTTATGACACAAAGAAAAGGGCAAAACAAACTGAATAACATATTTATAGCAGAAAACCTGCATATCCAGTATATTGTGCTGTCGTTACTTACTGTATCTGCAGCAGTCAGATTGATACCCAGTCCTCCAGCTCGTGTGCTTAACAGGAACACAAAGATGTCATTCCTGCAGAAAAGGAAGGGATATGTTAATAGGAAAAACTGAAAAGAAAAATGGTATATGGCAAAAGAAAGGGCTCTCTGAATATAGAACACAGAGTCAAAGAGTTTTGGTGGTTATCTAGGCCTGATTGACGTTTTCTTGAAATGGTGTACAAAGGTGCTCTGTTACTAAAATCAAATAATGGAAGACATCTTCCAATCTGCAGATAAACTTTTGCTTATACTTGCTTAATGTGAAGATTGATAGGCAATACAAGTTTAAACATGTAGCAGATATAACAAAAATATGTTACCATGGAAGTAGAGACCACTTTCTATGCAACAGTCATATTTTTAACAAGTTATACCATTCCTAGTTCTTACAGAGGGGCCAAATATATTAGTATTTCCTGCTGTTTACCCCGAGATTCATGACTTCCAATAGTTTGGAAAACTAATGATTATTATTCGAAAGCACTAATTTTAAGATGAAGAAAGTGATTTCCAGAAAGATGACCCAAGGTTAGGACTAACACCCAGACCATGACTTCTATGTGCTAAATTGAATTTAGGATCAATCCATGAAGATAGGCTGGAAGTCAAGTACTTTTGAGTGAATGCCAACACAGTCCTTACATAGAAACAATTAGATATAGTTTTCTTGGCTTCCTTTTATATCCAACATCCTTTTAAAGAAATAGAATTATAAATAAACCCCAGTATGTGCCACTGTCACTCATTCAGGCAATAATATTTACTGAGTATCTTCTCGGAACAGGGCCCATGCCAGATCACAAAGAGCAAGGCTTTTGACTGTAAGATTCATCTATGTACACACATACAAATAGGGGCTCAGTTTTAGCCCAGTTAACATACATAAACCTTAAGATTATCTTGTATTTTCATGTTCCTGCCACCTTAGGGTACTTCTAAAGGTAAGGGACCGAATTAAACTGGTGAGCAAACTTGACAGTACTCTAAATCCCTTTTCTTCATGTATATAGTGAGGAATACAACTGAAAATTCATTTAAAATAAATGTCAATCAAATTGAGGGTCACATCTATCATTGGTCATATTAGTTTGGTGGATCTGGACTACATTAAAGAAATTAATTAAAGAAAAATAGGACAGATTAGAAAATATTGGGGTAAGTACTGTTTTGTGAAATTTCAGATATGATATATAGGTGCTACATCACAATGTAAAATGAATTTTATTCTGTGGGTTCTAGCAAAATAAAAAAAAAGAAACACTGACATCAGGAGCTCTCATCCCTTCAGGCTATTCTTCCTTGGTAAAGTCACCTGACTGCTGAAAAGTCTGTTTCCCAGACTATAAAATGAAGATGCTATGCATACAGCTGAAGTGACTAACTGATGACATATCAACAAACATGAATATCAATGAAGGAACTATTTTGAAATAAGCATTCTGGTTAACCATTAAGCTTGGTAGGTCCAAGTAGAAATCTGCCCATTATTTGCATTTAATTAAACACAAATTTCCTAGGGTGGGCGTGAATAACAGAGCATATCTAGAGGCCTCTTGTAGGTCATGATTCCAAATGAAAGATCTACATGATTCCAAATGTATTCCCATGAAAGATCTACTAGTTTATCCTTGAATTTTATCATGAGGTTTAATATTTTATAATTTATAAGATGTCATCTTTTATGATTAAATCATACAGGGCAAACCAAAACGTTGAAGGACATCTGCCAATTTACTAACATATCTTCCCACAGTTATGGAATGATGTAAATGGAAGCATGGTACCTCGCAGGCCTAGGGAAGAATATTTAACCACAATACAGCTTCAAGTAAAAACTGAGGTTTTTAGGGCCATACTAGCCTCTAAAGAATAACCAATCCTTCCCACTCATACTATGAAGATTGCTCTTGCCTCATAAATCTTCCTCTCTAGCTTTGGTGGGTGCAGAGGCAGCAGGGTCAGAGGCTTCTCTCTGATCTCTGTGTAAGAGATGACAGAATCGTCCAATGGCAAGAACTTTTTTTTGTAATTCCTGAAGAGCCCAGAGTCTGAGTATGGGGTGAGGATGGGGGTGGAGGAACAGGTATGGGACTGGGAAGGAGGTACAAGGCAGCTGGGAAATACAACAAAAGAAAGGGTAGAGGTAGAAAGATGGGTCATTTCCATAGTCAGGACAGGCAGAGAGTAAAGTACCCAGATGTGGTGATCACTTACAAATAAGAACTATATACAGAAAAACACTAGTGGAAGTAATTTAGGTAAAAATAAATTAGTAGAAAAACATAAATATAATGGTAGAAAACATTTCTTTTGGGTATCAATTATGTACTAAGAAGATGCCTTCTGATGATGAGGTTTATGGTATGTAGCAAGGTTTGGCTATATTCATTGAAATTTTATCATACTGCAACAGAAAAATAAAGATTACAGAAACCTTGGATTGTTATAACCAAAGAAATTAAATTAGCTTCCATCCTAGATTATAGTGCTGGATTATTCATAAACAAAAACACTAACTCAAACAGCTGAGAAGTTCCTTTCTACTTGATAAACCTAGTATTGGTAATGTGAATTAATGTTTTAGAGGTTCTGACTAAACAGAAGAAAACAAAATCCCAGAAGGTAACATGGTGATTTGGGTGCCCTCTAGTGGGCTGAAAAGGAATTTCAACTCAGGGTCCCTGTTGGAAGCCTTAGACACCAGGCTTCTAGATGGTCTGTACAGCAAAAAAAAATGTAGCAAAGGCCTAGGTCTCACTCTCATTCTTCTTTAATGACCCACTGAGGTCTTTTTGCACCCAAATACCCAAATAATGCTAGGCATATAGTCAATTGCATTAAAGACTTGTTAAATGACTGAAAAAGAACCAGAATGAAAAGACACTAGAGGTCTACAATATCATACCAAGAAAAATTCATGACGTAGTCACTTTTTCTCAAGTTTTCCAAAGGGTCACCTGAGTAGTCAGATAATGGGATGGGGAGGGGGTGGTTATCTATTTGGTAAAGGTCTTGGGATAGGAGGAAGGGAAGCAAAGGCCAAAGCACCACAGAGCAAAGACCTTGTAATGGCTTCTAGAATCATGCACGGGTCACGTGTTCTGAATGTTGCCCAGTCAGGACATCCTGGCTGAACAGTCTTTAGTCTCAGTCAGACTTTTTCCTGGAAGGTTCCCTCATAAATAAATCTTGTATGAAGGGAATGTAAATGGCTTTTTATAGGAGTTCTTGTTTACTCTGGCTGACCTTTGAGCCATCAGGCTTTCCAGTTAAAACTACAACTTTTCTTTTGATGTCTTTCATTAATAATAATGAAAATACGTGGCAAGCCATGCTTTTTTGTTTTCAAAAACACCTGTCTTTTCCTCTGTATTGGGCTACTGCAGCCACTCAAATTGAGTTGAGAACTTTTCCCCATTTGGAGGAGTCAGCTTGATAAGCTCCTGGTCAGCATAGACACAGTTCGGATTCTATGAGAAGTAGATTATTTTTAGCCAAAATCCCAACTTTCAGCATCTAGCTTTTAATGAAGGAAGGGATCAGAAGAAGACTTTAGTCTCTTTTTTCATTTTGCCTAATATTAGATACAGGGTGTTAGAATGATGATTACCCAAATGCTGATTCTAAATAAACTCAATGCTTCCTAGGTAATTCTCAGTTATAGGATTTGCAGACTCAAGAACGTTTTCCTAATAAGAGCTGCGCAAAGTAAGACTTTTACTAAGTAAATATAGTACAATTTAACAGTGAAAAATACCATTCTTTTATATATTTATTTTTTTTGGTGGCTGGCCGGTACAGAATTGAACCCTGGACCTTGGTGTTATCATCAGCACCATACCCTAACCAAATGGGTTAACTGGCCAGCTCTGAAAAATACCATTCTTTTAGAGCTAAGCTTTTCAAAACTATTGTGTGCTACTAGGATTGCCCAAATAACTGTGCTTCACAAGTTAAAAGAGATTTTAGAGGTAATAAATTAGATACATCTGCTGATTTTTTCCACTAAAAAGTTACTGTGAAATCTACTGAGCCCTGGATCTCACAGCCCAGTTTTCTGGGAATTGGGTTAGGCAGGAGAACAGCTGTAGCTCTACAGCTAAGAAGCCCAAATCACTAGAAGTCAACATACTACAGCTGTGGTTGGAGTTTAAATCAGTAGAACTTTTCTACAAAGCAATCAGACAATATGCATAGAGTCTTAAATGTTCATATGCCTTCACCCAGTAATTTCCCTTATTTGAGTTTATGCTAAGAAAGTAATCTAAAACAGTGACGAGCTCTCTATATACAAAGATATTCACTTAACATTTTAACAGTAGAAAAGTGGTGTATATATACCCAGTGTAATGGAATACTGGTCATTAAAAATAATGATTGCATAGGCTGGTCTATTAGCCAGTTGGTTAGAGCATGTGGTTGATAACATCAAAGTCAGGGATTTGGATCCCTGTATCAGCCAGCCACCAAAAAAAATTTTTTTTAATTTTAAAAATCAACAAAAAATTATGATTGCAAAGACTTTTTTTTTTGTCCTTTTTGTGACCGGCCGCACCGCGCTCAGCCCGTGAGTGCACCGGCCATCCCTATATAGGATCCGAACCCGCGGCGGGAGCGCTGCTGCGCTACCAGCGCCGCACTCTCCCGAGTGCGCCACGGGCTCGGCCCGCAAAGACTTCTTAGTGACATGTGAAAATGTTTATGATACAATGTTAAGCGAAAGAAATAAGGACACAAAATCATATCTACAATACACTAACTGTGTAAATATAATCATACACACATTAAAGACGGATACACTGAAATATTAACAGTAGTAGGATTATGCGTGATTTTTATTTTCATCTTTAAATATTTTTCAAATTTTGCTCAATACGCACTTACTGTCATAATAAAGACTCCAACTGCTACTGAAAACAAAACAATCCCCCAAATTTTGCTGTTAACAAGATATTCAATTGTATAGTGGAAAAAAACACAACCAGTAATAGGAGAAATATATATTACTTAATGGCTTTTCTCATAACACACAACACACACCACCTCCTACCAGTGGGCCCACATTATGGATACTTCGGTATGACTGAGGAAAATACAGGCAATCTGGGGAAAACATACAGTCTCCAGATTTTGTACACAAGATTCCTGTTAGTTGGAGCTCTCAGGATGGAGTAGGAAGGATGCAGCAAAATACACTGTACTGGTTTCAGAATCAAAAAAAAGATGAAGATCACCTGGCAAACTTTTTATTCCCTCCTTTTTACCATAACAATGTGGTAAGCTAAGAGGCATGGCTATGCTCATATGTGTTTCAAATAACTTTGACTTTGGAATCTGCTGATAACTTTTGTGAGGTGAAAAGCTAGGTGACGCCACCCACACAGTTGCTCCCAGATAACAAACTTATATAGGTTCAAAGTAGATCTTCCCCTCCATTGTTGGTCAAACAGCCATCTGGAATTCTGGTGTATAGTTTTAACTTAGGAGTATTGGCCTAACTGGGTAAACACTATAAATGAAAACATCAGGATATATCTCCTTACCTGTACTCTATTGTAAAGAATAGCTCAATAGCAAACATTCTCAATCAGATGGCATTCCATGTGGAACCGTGGATGTGTTTTATGCTAAGTTATTTATGTCTGAATTAAACCATGCTTTAAAACTGAAATGAAAGCAATTAAAAATTGTAACCTAAATACAGATGTCTACGTGCTTAATTTTCTTCCCAAGAATTCAAAAGTTAAATATTAACAGGCCATGAAATTAAAGGCCAGAAAGTAAAAACTGTTCTGATCTGCGGACATTAAGATCTACTTTGTTCCTACGTTCTCCAGTAGAAGAAAATTAAGAGTGGAATTCAGCAGACCTATCACTAGTGAAGCTTGGCTTTCTCTTTGGAGAGAGCAGTAACCAGACACTGCTTACTACAAGGAGAACCTTCACTCTGGATAATTATGGCTCTATGAATCACCAGTATTCAGCAGGTGGTACTTGAAATTTCACAGGCTCATTAGCAAGTGGAGAGGTACTGTGGCTGAGAGCTGGCATATGAATAGATTGCACACTACTGCAACTTGTCATAATGCACTGTACTGCCATAATGCTAGAAGGAAAGTAGGAAAAAGAAAGGTATTTTTCCTTAAACTTGTACAAAATGAAATGCAGAAGGAAAATGCTAGAAGGAAAGTAGGAAAAAGAAAGGTATTTTTCCTTAAACTTGTACAAAATGAAATGCAGAAGGAAAATGCTAGAAGGAAAGTAGGAAAAAGAAAGGTATTTTTCCTTAAACTTGTACAAAATGAAATGCAGAAGGAAAATGCTAGAAGGAAAGTAGGAAAAAGAAAGGTATTTTTCCTTAAACTTGTACAAAATGAAATGCAGAAACAAACTAAAAATCAACTCTAGGTCAACACCCAAAGATGGCCACTGTTAACATTTAGGAATATAGCCTTGTGAATTTCTTTTCTATATACATATTATCCATTGAGGAGGATCTTGATTCACACCAGAAATCGTTTCTTTTATTACTCAAAGAAACAAGCACGGAGGTGGTAAGAAAGCGTATTTCAAACACACAAAAAAACTGGTATATTCATTCTCTCATTCTTGTTCTCTCGTTCTCTCTCTCTCTTGCTTGCTCTCTCAGACACATAGATCTGAATCATTATAAACAGATTTAGCAACCTTTTTTTTTTTTTTTTTTAAAGAAAGATGACCAGTAAGGGGATCTCAACCCTTGACTTGGTGTCAGCACCACGCTCTCCCAAGTGAGCTAACCGGCCATCCCTATATAGGGATCCGAACCCGTGACCTTGGTGGTATCAGCACCACACTCTCCCAAGTGAGCTAACCGGCCATCCCTATATAGGGATCCGAACCCGTGACCTTGGTGGTATCAGCACCACACTCTCCCAAGTGAGTCACGGGCTGGCCCTAGCAACCTCTTAAAATGGTAGGAACTATACTGACTACTTAACAATCCAAGATGTATTGGCATTTCCTTTAAACATATCATCTCAAGCACTAGAGGAAAATCAAAACAATTTTTGTAATTCCCATTAACATTACCTGTTCTGAAAATCAGCAACCATGTCCCGCCTCTCTGAGATCTTGGAGGAGCCATCAAGCCTCATGTAGGTATGCTTCCTGTAAACCATATATTCCTGCCAATCAAGGTAAAAGGATATAATAAGTCTGATGAAAATTACTGTATTCTAATTCTCACAAGCATGTACCCACCTTCTATCTCATCCATACTAGGGGCAACTCATTATTTCCAGAATGAGGAGAAAGCAATCCCAAAAGTAAAGGAACTTAATTTGTAAATGAGTTTACTGCCAATGTGTTAAAATCGAGGTCAACCTAATGACTACAACCATCCTCAATTTCAACTTGGAGACCAGTCTTATTCCTGCAGATTTCTTTAGGTTTCATGAAAACAAAACGAAACAAAACAGAATGAAATCCTTAAACTAAAATGGATTTTCAGTCACCAACTCGATGTTTTTCACAGCTGTGAATATATCTAGTTTTCTTTCAGTGAGTAACATTCACCCTAATGTGTTTCCCACAGCAAATCCTTGCTGACCAAATCTTTGAATTTACAGCCTAAGCTTCCTTCTCCCATCAGAGGATTCAATGCTTGTTATGGGAGACCTAAGCATCAGACTGATACAGAAGACAACGTGATTTTCATGGCAGAGAATGTTCGTGACATCATCTGTAAGAGGAATTACAACTTTTAGGAATGGAGATGAGACTTCAAGAGATGCAATGGAGAGAATGTCTCTCCATTCTTAGAAGCTGCAATTCCTTTTACGGATGATGTCCAAATGAACACTGATGTCCTTTTTTGTTACTTCAAATTACACTGATCACAATACAAAAAGTCCATCTGTAGAGGAACTATTAACAGAAGCTCAACAGCTGCCTATTTATAAGAAACACCATGAAACAGTTATTTCGGTTTTAAAATAAGTTTTCTCTATGGAAAAAGACTCATCATTTCTACATTTGGAGAATGTTTGTGTTAATTAGTGTTCTGTGCTCAAATGTTCTTCTATTTCCATATTCTCTGAGTTAGTTCTTATACATGGGTGGGCATTTCAGCCTACAAGTTTGCTGCAGTTTGGTATGCCTGTTGCAGCTATGCTGAGGCTTATTGTTAGAGTGAGTGAGCGCCAAGAACTTGGCAGAGGTCTCTGGCTAGGGCACCTGAGAAGTGAAGCTAGTCAACAGAGTAGAGAAGCTCACTGAGGCACAAACCTTCATTGTGTTTTATGTTGTTGTTGTTGCTTTAGCTGTTGTTGTTAAACTCTTTCTGCCTCAGGGTGGTTCCTTAAGAGCATTGATAATCAAAGAGAGAAAATATTCAGTCAAAGTGAGATAAAAGTTCAAATTTGGGAGTATAGCACTGTAACGGGACTGGGTTAATAGCAGAAAAGTAGGGAATGTTTTGGATAAAAACGAATTCAGGAAAGAGGATGAAAAATGATAGCATAATGATAGTCTTTAGAGGCTCACTATACTTTGGCAGCTAATCCAGAGAATGTTGCAATCTATAACAACAAAATAACTAAACTATATTTCAACAGCTCACAGAGAGTCTTCCATCCCACAGATTGGAATTTTAACAAAAAGGTAAGCTTCTTGCACAGGCACTTTTTTGCCTTTTAAACCAGAACTTCTAAACTCATCAGATCACTGATAAATATATCTTCTTGTAAATCTTGCTGTTCACATATTTACATATCAAGGTCAGCACAACAGAGATATTAATCCTAAACCATAATCTAATCAACCCTGACTACAAAGAGTCTGTGTTAGTGGAATATTATTCATCCTTAAGAAAGAAAAAAAAAAAAAAAATCCTGCTATTTGTGACAATAGGAATGAACCTGGAGGACATTATGCTAAGTGAAATAAGCTAGACACAGAAAGACAAATACTGCATGATCTCATTTATATGTGGAATCTAAAAAGTCAAATTCATAAAAGCAGACAGTAGAATGGTGGTTGTCAGGGGCTGGGGGTGGGGGAAATGGAGAGAGGTTGGCCAAAGGGTACAAAGGTTCAATTATACAGGATAAAAAGTTCAGGAGATCTAATGTACAGCATGGTGACTATAATTAATAATACTGTATTGCTTACATAAAATTTGCTAAGAGTGTAGATCTTAAATGTTCTCAGCACAAAAAAAGCATACCATGTGAGGTGAGGAGTATGTTAATTAGCTTGACTGTGATAGTAATTTCACAATATATACATATCTAAACATCATGTTGTCTACCATAGACATACACAATTTTTATTTATGAAGTATATACCTCAATAAAGCTGGAGTGAGGGAAAAGCTTCAAAAAATGATTCCAATAGATACTCTAAATTAGCAGCTGAGAACAACTGTTGTAGAAGGAAGGCATGACAGAGTCCCTTTGAACCATGGTATTTAGTATGACCCTCAGATGAGCAGCACTGGAGTTTGTTAGAAATGTAGAATTGAGGGGCACACCCCACATCTACTGAATCAGAATCTGCATTTTAACAACATGTGACTTGTAAACATTAAGTTTGAGAAACACTGTTGTAGAACATATGCTATTTTTAAAGCACTGGAACACTTTTTTCAAGCAAAATCTTATATAGAACCCCTCTAATACATAAAATAGATAAAAAGTATTACTATTCTGGTTGATGAAGAAGGGTGGGGAGTCCGAGGCCCCATCTTCTTAATCTCTACCCTGTCCTCTATCATATCCCACCAGTCTGAAAACCACTGTTTTATAATACAAGTTGAGAAAATAAGTCAGTTCTGGATCACATTCATAAATCCTACTTTTTAAGCAGTGGCATGCAAACAGATGTGTCAGCATAACTCAAAATAGTTTCAACAAATGCTTCTTACTCCTTTAAAGTACACTAAATAAAAGCAAATATTCACACCCCCAATGGTATCATACAAAGGCATTAGGCTTGGGCTGGTCAGTTAGCCCAGTTGTTTAGGATGTGGTGTTGAAGGGCCGGCCTGTGGCTCACTCAGGAGAGTGTGGTGCTGAGAACACCAAGGCCCCGGGGTTCAGATCCTATAAAGGGATTGCCGGTTAGCTCACTGGGTGAGTGTGATGCTGACAACACCAAGTCAAGCGTTAAGATCCCCTTACCGGTCATCTTTAAAAAAAAAAAAAATGATGTGGTGTTGATAACACCAAGGTCCAGGGTTTGATCTCTGTAATGGCCAGTGATATACTCCCCCCCTCCCCAAAAGGGGACTAGGCTCATCGTGTAGAAGTGACACTGATGTCTAGCATTTACTGAGCATTCACTAAGTGACAGCCACTGGTCTTAGTATTTTACCTAATTTAGCTTATCTAAAATACTCACAATAGCTTTCAAGGTAGGCACTATTCTCACTCCCATTTTACAGATGTTAAGCAAGGTACCTAAAGTTGACTTAGGAGGAAGGTAGCAGACCTAGGATTGGAACTCAAGCACACTGATTTCAGAGTCCTTGGCTTAATCCTCTGCTGCTTCCCAGATGAAAGAGGAACTCGCCACTATTAGCAGAAAAAAATAGTGGCAGGGGGAGCCCCATTAATCCTAAAGTTCTTAATATATTCTGTCCACAATTCCCATCCATCATCATCATAAAGAAAGGATAATTGGGCACTTGCAAAAATAAAGGCAAAATTTATATATCCCAATTATCAACCTTCCATTCTGAAACTTCTATTTCAAAGTTGCCTTTGATGTTCATTTTTTTTTTTTTTTTTTTTTTTTTTGTTGCTCCCGCGCCTCGCTCAGCCAGTGAGCGGGAACCGGTCTGTATGTGGGAGCCGAACCCTCGGGCGGGAGCGCCGCCGCGCTTCCCAAGCGGCGCACTATCCAGTGCACCACCGGGCCGGCCCTTGATGTTCATTTTAATCTGATTTCACTTTGATAAAACAATTTGGAGGAAGGACTCGATATGACCCACAAACCTGCTGATGTGGTGTAACTTTATTTTCTTAGACATACTATTTTCCATCTTTGGGGAATATCACCAGCAAAAATTAAGGCTCCTCTCTATGTCTGTTACAACTTCTCTATATTCCAAACAAACTACACCAAGGGAGTGAAATATGACATTCGTATCTCTCTTATCTAATACAGAGCCCTTTGGAGCAAGACCTCTAATACAAGGCACTCATGAGCCCATCATAATCTGCTTTCAACCTACTTGTGTTATTTCCTTTTCTCCTCTACCATATGTTCCATTCACACTGTCTTATTCCACTCAAGTGTCTTGTACCTTCCCATCTCTCTGCCTTTTTACATACAACTTCTTTAGTCTCAAATTCCCTTCGCCCTGATGCTAAAATTCTAAGTTCAGCTCAGACATTAACTGCCTATGTGAAGCCTTCAGAGTGACCCAGTTAGAAATAAACACATCTTGGGCCGGCCCAGTGGCGCACTCTGTAGAGTGCGGCGCTTGGGAGTGCGGCAGCACTCCCGCCGAGGGTTCGGATCCCATATAGAGACCGGTCCGCTCACTGGTTGAGCGCGACGCCGAGGGTTGCGATCCCGTTGCCGGTCGCGGTGCAGGCACGACACTGAGGGTTGCGATCCCGTTACCGGTCACGAAAAAAGACAAAAAAGGGGAAGAAAAAAAAAAAAAAAGAAATAAACACATCCCTCTTGCTATTCTCAGCTCTGTTCATGCTTCAGTTTGTCACTAGTATTAGGGTTCATTTGACAGTAATTTGTCTATGTATAAAGATACTTCAAAAAGTTCATGGAAAGATTTGTATTATCTTTTAATTCTAGTTTTCCACGAACTTTTAGAAGTCTCCTCCACTAGATACACTCCTTGAAGTCAAAAACCATGTTTAACTGATATTTGCATCATAGCATAATGTCTTGCTCACAGGTGAATTAAAAAAAAAAAAAGAATTAAATAGATTATAAACACCGTGGATATAAGTTGATGAACTTCTTTCTATTATTCCTAAGACCTAACAAAAATTCTATTGACAGTGACCCCAATTTGCTTTTCATTCCATGGGGCAGTTTTAGAATACCCAGCTTCCCAGTATAGAATCACAACTCCCAAATGTAACTTGGAGTTTTAAGAGAAGCCATCTCAGAGATGACAGAATGTTTGTTCAGGATGAATCTTCCCCCAGTTAGGTATTGCACTTGGGTGGCTGACTGGGCAAGTTACACAATCCAATGTTTCAACTGTCATCATTAGCTATGGATTATCTGGAGTTTAATTCTGTGTTGCACTATTTTGTTTCTTTCTTTCTTTCTTTTTTTTTTAAGCAGCTGGTCAGTCTGGGGATTCATACCCTCAACCTTGGTGTTACAACTCTGCACTCCAACTAAGCTAACCGGCCAATCATGCACTATTTTCATATACTGGTACAGTTCCAGATTTGTCTGGATTTCAGTACTTAACAATCACGCCACATACTGCATCAGTTGGCTGACCTTTTGCAATTACTTTTAGATTGCATAGAAAATACTGAGTGGCTTATTTCCTTAAACTACAGATTCAGTTGCTTGATGCAAGAGGAATGAATATCAAAAGAGAAGACACAGAGATAACATAAGTCATATGTAATGAGTTAAAAGCTTATGACAACAGCTAGAATATGGAGGGTTGGGGGTCCCTAAATATGGTAAGACTGGTGGTGGTAGGAAAAGTTTTGTCTGAAATTCAGCTGGAAAACACCACCCCAACTGCACAAAAGCTATGTCTGTTTCCATAGTACCCCCAATAGCCAAGACCCTATAGGTGACTCAGTAAATATAAAATAGACCAATAACATAACATTTATACTATATGGATGTCATGTGAAAAGATAAAACATTTCTGAATACAAAATTCTAGTTGGAAGATCTGATATATACATAAGAAATTTATTAAAGGGGCCGGCCCTGTGGCGCACTCGGGAGAGTGTGGTGCTGGGAGCGCAGCGACGCTCCCGCCGCGGGTTTGGATCCTATATAGGACTGGCCGGTGCGCTCGCTGGCTGAGCGCGGTGCGGACGGCACCAAGGCAAGGGTTGCAATTCCCTTACCGGTCACGAAAAAGACAAAAAAAAAAAAAAAAAAAGAAAGAAAGAAATTTATTAAAGTCAGATTTTTACCAAAGAGAAAAAGGAGGCAATCAATCACATCAGAAAACACTGAACAAATACTAAGTGCCCAGAACTAGTATTTGTCACAGAATGGAAATCTGGCTATTTAGAAGCATGTGAATTTTTACTGTCTTTTAGTTCTGCTAAGTCTCAGAAACAGAGAGACAAACAAATGGCTAGAGCTAAGACACAGAACAAAAAACCCCAAAAAATGTTTGATGAAAAAGAGATGCTGATATGCTCCACAACTACATAACAGAGCTTCAATGCCCCTATGTGAATTTCTAAATCCTATTCTATTGAAAATAGTCTTCCCTCTTTGTATAGGATATAAGATGTCAAAGGAAAAAGGAGAATCCAGAAGAAAAAAAGCCAATATTTTGAGACTCAAGAAGGAAGGCAAGGTCAAGGTTTTTTGTTTGTTTTGTTTTGTTTTGTTTTTTAAAGAAAAGGTCAAGTGTACTCAATGGAAAGCATCTATACAGAAGGTCCTTTCTATAACATGATCCTTAGGGTTCATGCACTAGGTCATATTTTAATGCTGAAACATGGCTTTAATGAATGTTTAACACTGAAAGCTTCCATATAAAAGTGAAAATACTCTCTGAAACATTAAAAAAAAGTAGACCTAGTCCTGCACTATCCCAAAGCCCACGATACATTAACATATCAGTAAATGGTTAGACATACAGTTAACATTGTAGGCATTGTAATTACATGTCCACAAAATAGATTCTATTTAAGGATTAACCTCTTGGGATGAAAAATGTGGTTCATTTGAGAGAATATTATTAATAAGGATGAAGAAACAACATTAGTATAGTATTAAGGAAATGAGATGGCAGTTTCATTTTAGTTTTTGAAACATACAATCAGTTGCAACATTTTCTGGCTTCAGTGTCCTAGATGCATGTCATACATATGGCTAAGGAATGTCAGCAGTTGTCAAACTCAGGCTTTGAATTTGATTTTCTCTAATTTAGAATTCCCCATAGAGAGGTGCATCTACACTTAGAGATGGTTCTCAAGCTGCCTTGTTTGCAAAGCCTATCCACTAAGTCCACCCCATAAAAACAACTGCTGGATGACAGACACATAGGAAGTGACCCTGATAAGTAGGGTTTACAGCACTCACCCTAAACAAAACTAATTATCATACTTTGTTTCACTTATTTTAGTAATATTTAATACCTAGAAGTATGCAATATACAGAATGAAGGACTCAAATTTAGGGCTGTTTCAAATTTAAACTACCTACACTCACCTTCACCTACCAGACCTAGCTTATTTACTCACCCACGTTCCCTTGGAACTTCGCTTTAATATGAATCAAGTTTTAGGACTGTATAATATACTGATATAGCCTTGGAAAAGAAAGATCATTACCTTCCTCACTAAATCCTTAGCATACTTTTTCTATAATTTTTAGCAGCTGAAGATCATTATTTCATCTGTACTTTCCCTGACTGTTCATGACAAGTGCATTCTACCTAAAAAGAGCTACCCTGTAGGAGTTAACTCATAGTTTTGGCTACTGGCTTCATTTAGTTTGAACAGAACATTAGAGATGCAGGCAGTACTTTTATTTTGGATTACTGCTGTTAGGGCTGTTAACATAGTCAAGATTTACATCAAGTACAATGGCTTAATCACCTTTTTTATGGTGACTTATAGTCCCTTATGAGCATTGTTCCATCATTTAGAAATAGGTGATCTACTCATAATACAAACGAGAAAGTTTGATCTGTTAGCATTCAGGTTGGCATTTATATAAAACCTAAGATTTAGTGATTAGATTGACCTCAAATATTATTTATGTCCCTTGCTAAAAGTTGTCAGATTATTAAAAGAAGCCTGCCATCAAATTCAGATAAACTCACTACAAAATTTAGCGAGCAAACCTTGGCTTTCAAAGAGCCTAAAAACCTCCCCTATTGCAATCTTTCATTCCTTTTGACCTGATGTGATCCCAATTCCCTTACTCCTAGACAGGGATGATCATGGTCCAATTTCTACTTACTTATTACTATTTCCTGGAGTAGCAGGAATAGAACATAAAGTCCTAGATATCAGTATATAAAACCCAAGGAAAAACACGAGAATATTTATATATTCCTCACATCTAGGTGCTTTAGCCTCTTGAACTTTCTTACATATTCACTTCAGTAGTTTGTGATTATTTGTTCTCAAACTCTCCTGTTTCTATATCCATGACCTCCTCTCCCTCAAATAATAAGCCACTACTCAGACAAAAATTAGAAAGAACCCCAACACAGAAGTAATTAAAGGAACAAAGGCAGGGGCTGGCTGCACCTCTGGGCCCACCTGGGGACCCGAGGCATGGAGAAGGGGACCGGACCCCCCTCCCACAATAAGGCACACTGCCAACACCTTGGGGCCTGCCTGGGGAACTGAGGCATGGAGCCAGGGACCAACCCCCCCCCCCAACCAGGCACACCACGCCAGCGCCTCAGGGCCTGCCCGGGGACCTGAGGTATGGAGCTGAGGACCAGACACTTCCCACAACCAGGCACACCACAAATACCAAGGAACATGCCAAAAACATCACCTCCATGTGGGTGGCCCACCAGAGCCACCACAATAACCATGGCTGCCACAAAAGTGGCTAGATGCCACAACCACCATGCAGGTGGTCCACCAGCCACTGGAGTGCATTGACACAAGGAGAGTCACCAGCAGAGATAAAGAAAAGAAGAGGAGTCTCTCTCCATAAAGCCCTTTTCAGAGTGACAGAAGAAGCATCTGCTCTACGATAATATTGGGGAACCTGATCATACCTCTCAGCATTGGACAGATCATCTAGGCAACAAATCAACATAGTAACCTTTATTCTTTCAGAAGGAGAGAAGAAATCTAGGGTAATTAGAGGGGGGGAGTGTGAAGAGAGAGGGGGATGAGGAGAGATTGGACAAGGGGCATAAAGATAATTATGATTTGTAATAATATATATGCTAGTAATATTGATTTGATCAACATATCTCAATGTTGAACCCCAAAAATATGTATAATCAATTCTGATTCAATAAAAATTAAAAATAAAGGGGCATAAAGATAATTATGATTTGTAATAATATATATGCTAGTAATATTGATTTGATCAACATATCTCAATGTTGAACCCCAAAAATATGTATAATCAATTCTGATTCAATAAAAATTAAAAATAAAGAAAGAAAGAATTAAAAAACCCAAAAAACTGGGGCTGGCTGGTAAGCTCAGTTGGTTGGAACAGTCTTATAATACCAAGGTCAAGGTCCCATACTGGCTAGCCTACCTCCACCCCTCCAAAAAAAAAAAAAGAAAGAAAGAAACAAAAGCTGCCCTGCACAATAAGACACAGCTATATCTTTTACCACTAGCCCAGTGGCTGTCAACCTTGGTTGCATATTAGAATCAGCTCAGGAGCTTTTAAATATCCTGATGCCCAGGCCTCATTCCAAACTTATTAAGTAAGAATCTCTGAAGATGGGACAGACATCAATATTTTTTAAAGCTTCCCAGGTGATTGCAACATGTAGTCAAGTTGAGAACCACTACATTAACTCAGATTGAATAGCTGCTCTCTGCTTTTTTACACAGAAAACTAATTCCAAATCTTATTTTTCATACAGAATTTCAGAGGACTTTTCAGAAAGATTGCTAGGCTGTGAACTACTTCAAAATTCAGGAATTTTTTTCCCTAGTAAAATAAGGGCATAAGGGTGTTCTATTTCATTGGTGTAGGGAAGGAGGAGGAAGTCCTTTGCATACTCTCCAACTCCCAGGATCCACTTCTGCTCTCTATATTATAGACTGTAAAATCACAAAGAGGAGTTTTGGGATTCTTATGAAGCAGAAATGACATTAGTTATGAACATCTGAGCCATACAAGTTAAATATCCTAGGTCCCCAAGATTCCTTCTCCTACCTCCAGAAGGTCTATCATCCTGGTCATCTGGGAGTAGATAAGGACCCTATGTCCTTGAGACTTGAGCCGAGTCAGCAGGACATCAAGGGCATATAGCTTTCCACTGTCAGTGATGAGGCTCTCCTTGCCTGGGGAGAAGAAAAACGGGGAGGAGGAAACTATTTAATTAAAGCAACAAGATCACTCACTGCAAAGCTGTATGCAGCCAGAATTACTACAACCAGGATGCTTGTCAACAAGAGAGCAGGAAAGTGCTCTAGGGAAGAATGCAAATGTTAAATCATGACTTCAGGAGTGCTCTGGGAAGAAATATCCTGAAAGAGGGAGATGTAGGTTATCTTCCAACTTACAGCTCCCAATCAGACATCTGCCGCTAAGGCATCTGAAATCTTCCCTACTCTACTTTCTTACTCAGGGGACACCAGGTACACGTGGACATCTATGAGTGATGTCTATGTGGTATCTCCTGTAAGTGACCTGAAAAATCTTTATTTTCTTTGTTCACCTTATCTCTAGATATGTGTTTTGGCTAGTTCTGTGGTTAAGTGTTTATGTCCAGAAAGCATGAGAATGTATAGAAACAAGGGGTGCTCCTGCCTTCCTTGGGAGATACTTAAATACCAAGAAATGCAAATAAACATACCCCGCCTTGACCCTTTTTTTCTAAACACCAAAATGCTTTCTCCTGTATTATTTCAAATAGGTTGGTTGGTAAATATCATTAATCCAAGCTGTAATTTACCTTAAAGACACCACGGCTTGTTCAGTTTTTTGGAAAGACTGACTTTGGGTTTCTCTGAAATGAAGCTGCTTTCACTCACTAACTTGTGCTTTCTCCTTCCTCTTCCCATAAGAAAAGGATTTCATCCAGAGATCTTGAAAGAACACTTAACTCACAAATTTTCATCTTATCCATTCAGTATCATTCAACTCCCATCATATTTCAGGAAGCAGAGTTTCCTGTTTGCAGACTGGTCCATAAACATGCCCTAAACAATTGCTGCTATTCAAAGGGGAAGAGATGAGGCTTAAAGGATTGTGTACGAGTATATGTGGAAGTGGCTGTGGCACACAAAAAGGGAGACAGGATAGAGGTATTACACAGACAACTAACAACTAAAAGTAAAAGAAAACTATTAAGAAAAACACACTGTCCATCCTTAGTTTCTGGTCTTGACTGAACCCATGGCTTTTCCTCAGAACTGCAGAGGCTGACTGTTGAAAGCAATCCAAGTGTTCTCAACAGTCACTTCTCTGTTCTCACCACTATTTGCCAAGTGCACAATTATTGTATAAACTGAACAAGAACGGATGTGCTGACAGCACCATAACAAATCATCAGCCACTCTGTTTTTGCTAAAAAGCCACAGGTCCTGGCTATTTACTCCTCTGCATTGTACCCTGCCTTTTCCCACCTTCAGAATGCTTCCAGGCCACATCTCTCCCTCCACGACCCCCTCCCTGACACTGCCACACACCTTTTTCAGCCTCTGTGTTTGGTCCTGTTTAGGTTATTGAAATGCTCTTCTTTTTGCTGGTCTCCTTACAAACATAATCAAATGACTACAGCTGGGACAGAACTGACTGCTAAGCCCCTTCCCTAGCACCAGACAAGGAGGCCTGTATAAATGCCAAGTCTAATCAGGCAGGAAAGCCTTCATAACAACTTTAAGGTTTTCTTGTCACAATTACCCTACTCCTTTAATTGGATTTTCTGAGGTCTCTCGATTTTGATAGTTCCTAAATATTCCCCACAAAGATACCAATCAGCTTTAGACATGTTTTTCTGCTCTTGTAAAAGCACAAGAAAGTGAAAAAAAAGAAACATTTTTCAGCCATTGAGTGATAGCGGGTAAGCTAAACTCATCAGAGTTCTGAGCCTGCTTATCTTCTCTCTCCATTCAGATATACTCCCTGAATACAAACATTAAAGCATACACAAATTTGTCTTGTGTCTGAATTTTCAGAAGCTTCAATTCATTTCAAAATTGTTAATTCAATGGTTTTCACACATTCCTTCTTCCCACATCTACTTTATTTTGTTAAGCAGACTGAACTGATGCTAGGAATAGAAAAGCTCAGAGAGGGGCCAAGCCCGTGGTGCACTTGGGAGGGTGCGGTGCTGGGAGCGCGGCGGCACTCCTGCCGCGGGTTCGGATCCTATATAGGGATGACTGGTGCGCTCACAGCGCTCACTGGCTGAGCGCGGTGCGGCTGGTCTCAAAAAGGAAAAAAAAAAAAAAAAAAAAAGAAAGAAAAGCTCAGAGAGGATAGAACTCTGATGTGCCTAAAGGAAGTAAGAAGTGATACCTACTGTCAATTTGTTATTGAGTAGGTGGGGAAAGTAAAAGTGGATGAATTGGACTTCTCTGGACTGCCCTGAAAGGAAAGGCCTAAAAAGAAACAGACTTCAGCAACAGCCTTAAAACATACAAGCAATAACAATATTTCTGATACTAATGTGAGCATGCTAGATGGAGGATACCAGCCCCTATTATTTATCCTTAGTAAGATATGTAGAAAAAACAGGTTTCTTTCTCTGCACATACTGGTGTCTTTGGGGCCCGACATTCATTACCCAATTTTTTAGGAGTTACTAAGGTTGCACTGGACAAGAGCACCACGTATTGCTAAGCAGGGCACAGAGCCAGAGGAAGCACAATTCCCTATAAATCAGGCTGATTCTGCCAAGTCAAACCCATGTCTAGCCCCTTCTTTAAAATATGAACTCAAAAAACCTTGAAATGAACAGACCCATCCCACTCTCTTACCATCTTTCCTACAATCCTATGGTATTTTCATTCAGATACAGGTTCTTACTATCCACAGTATAAGATCCCATTCAGAGACAAAACAAAAAGAATGTATCGCACAGTAGTAAAATTAGGATAACAGATCAAATAATATCTCTCTTTTCCAAGGAAAGGAGCCTTTTGAAGGGATTGTACATCTTTCTGGTGAAATGTGGAGAAGCAATCAAGGTGTGAAACCCAGGAGATTTTGGTCAGTCTCTCAAGAAATGTAATGGAACCAACCCTTCCCAGGGAAACAGAAAATGTAAAAGTATAGAGGAAAGAGAGATAAAATACAGGTTCCAGTGACCCCGCCCCAGCTAGTCTACAGAGCACAATGGGATCAGTGAGGAGCTGGTTGGTTCTCACAGTAAACAGCCAGTGAGGCTGGTGCTTTTTATCGATGCAAAAAGAACTCAGACACTTCCTGCTATTTAAACATGGTCCATTTTTCTTTCAAAGAACAGGAAAAGCCATGAGAGATTCCCACAGCACCAGCAGTAAACCTTCTACTCCCGTACTGGGAACTAAGGAGTCAAAATGAAGACGGGAGAAAGGAGAAAAATAAGGTGCTATCTTTATCTTGCTTCTTTCAATATCTGTGCTCACCTCCTATCTGGGATTTGTGGTTTCCAGAACAACCTGCCTTTTCTCTCTCTCTCTCTCTTTTTTTTTTTTGGTGGCCGGCTTGTACAAGGATAGAACTCTGGACCGTGGTATTATCAGCACCATGCTCTAACCAACTGAGCTAACTGGCCAGCCCCAGCCTGCCTTATACTTAGGCTGCAAACAATATAACTTCACCCACTGCTTTCATGTATTCTAGTTAGCTGTGAGGCCATATGCAATACTGCTTTCACATACCCAAAAAGGTTTCTTTCAATTCAAAGCACTTCCAAAACTACTAACTGGCTGACACAAACTCCATGACACTTGATGAAGTTAACATCAAATGGAAAAACCAGGCCTTAAACACTGGAATCCATTTATCTCTTAGAAATAGCAGATGCTCTCTTTTGAATGCTTAGCTCTAGTTTACTTCTATTACATGCCAATAAGATGAATACAATATAGATATCGAAGAATTTGGACAGCCAAAGCTAACACTCCAAACTACCACTGCAGTTTGCCAGCAGGTGTAAGCAAAGAACATGAGCCTATGAACCCTCTGTGTTCAGTTTCCTTAAAAGTAGTCTCACCAAAGCAAAGATGAAAACGTAGTTTCCTTTCAAACCTTGACCTTGACCCTAGGGGGTCTGGGAATCCGCTAGCATTTTGGCACAAAACACACTGTGTTTCCTGTTATCATTCAGATCTCTAGTGCTTTGTGCGGGACACTGTTTATGCTGCTTAAACTAGGCTTTCAGTGAGTGACGACATTCTCATTCATTTCACTGGCAATGGCACAAGACAACTGTACTCATTCGACCTGGAGCCTTTCCTACCAAGTTTTTTCTTTCTTTCTTTCTTTTTTTTTTAAAGAATGGCATTCCTTTCTCAGCTGTAAGCTTGTCAAGGGAGAGTATTTTAGTATAAATCTAAAAACATTTCTCTCTCCTATCAAGTCATAATTCCTAGTATTCTCACCTATAAATTACTCAGGACAAAGAGGAAATAGAAACCTCAAGAGCCCTGAATTCCAAATATCTGAAACCATCACATGAAATATGTCCCTGATTCTTCCCCTACCAAAACTGGGAACATATTCCAAGAGAACAGAGAACTCACCTGGAATCCTGATGAAAGACCAGCCATTCTGAGGCATGATGCTCCACAGTCCTCCAGCTGGCTCTGGGAAGAACTGGGATCTTCGATTTAACCAGTCTACAGCCAGTTCAGGGGCCCCATTCAACAAACACTGCTTGGCTGCCAGACTTCCTCCTTCCTTCAGAACTCGCCGTTCATATTCTGCACTTCGATCATTGCAATAAGAATCCAATGGCACTGCGGTGACCTGCAGTGAAAGATTCACATGAGATGATGGCTCTTTCACATTTTTCATACACACTAAGCCCTTTGGGAATTTCAACTCTGAAATCAGACTAGTGTGGCTAATTCTTAGGTTACTCTTTTTAAATATCCTCTTCTGACAAACGAAGCTGCCTCTAATGACTGACTTAGTGAGCTTCTCTAGGTAAAAGGCTACCCTCTTATAACATGAACTGCGAACAAACTAAAGATCCAAAGACAGCTAGACTTTTCAGATAAACCAGGATACCAGGTCAGCAATCCTATTACACACATAGTATATTTGATCATTTTGCCACCTCTCTTCATTGGTAGATATTGTTCTTGGCAAAGTCCTATTAGCCCTATACACCTGATGTGAAGCCAGATAGGGAGCTGGAGCTAGTTAATCATCATTCAAGAACTAAAGAGTACTGGCCTGGCAAACCTGAAGCTGTCTCTAAAGCTTTTGTGACAAAGCTCCCAAATTTATCAACACTTCTTTCTCCTCTTCCCTGACCAGGTTGTTGACTGACAAACCTAATGGAAGATAAGAGAACCTTTCTTTCAGGCCATAAGCTGGAGAAGGGGAAGTGTGGAGGAAAGGGGACGGGAGGGAATCAATTACCAGAGAGCAGCAGATTCATTTCTTGGCTAGGGCAGAGGCTACACACAAATTCTCATCTCATCGCAAGGTGCAACCCTACAATATACTCATATGCACCCCTCTCAGTGGTTCTCCACTAGAAGGGGGCTCATGCCAATTTAGAAACATGGGTTTTATCCTTCTTCAGCTATCTGGATCTATTCCCACTCTAACAAGCAGCTGTGTATTTAAATGCCTGTGAAATCTGATAAGGAGCCTGTTGAACAAGACACGGCTACCTTTTGTTAAAATGTGGAGGCTGTGATTATCTATCAAGCCCAGGTTGACAAAAATGCTAAAAGCCAATCACAAGCAGTAAGTTGCTCAGAAGAACCTTAGATGTGGAGAAATTGCATATAAGGAGTAAGGGTACAAGTATGGGAGAGATCAGAACATAAAACATTGGCTGTACCTAGTTAGGTAATTCTATTATTTCTCAGAAGTTAGGAAAATCTATCCTGCTAAAGACTGAATGTTAGATTAATCTTTAGGGCAATGGTTGTCAAGTTTTGGTATGCATAAGAACCTCCTTGGGAGCACAACAAAAGTGCAGATTTTGATCCAGAATGTCTGAGGGAGGGGCCGATAGATCCAAGTTTTTAACAAGGATGCTACACCTCAAGCCAAGCCTTGAGATATACTGCCTTGGGGTATATAAACAGTCAGCTACCTGACCATCGAATTGCAGGTGCTTCCGCAGGGGACCAGAGAGTACCAAGATCAGAGAAAGAGCATCATTTACCAATATCACAGAATAAACTACTCTGGCTTGCAGTCAATGCTAAACTAAGTTTGCTAGGAAGCAGTGCCATCTACAGTCCAGATGCAAAACTACAGAGGGTCACAGCAAACTGGACCTTGAGTTCTAAAATCCACACAGGCTCAAGCACCACAGACAATACTAGTTCATATCACCTCTCCAGAGGAGTGTGCTTTCTTGCTCCTAACTTACTCATTTTTCCCATTGATACCTGATCATAGGCAAATAAAGACTGAAATACAAAGCAGATGGATAAAAATTGGGTGTCTCTCTGCTATGACTTGTCCTGGCAGTACCCCACCAGATCCTGGGCCAGAGCAGACATCTCCCATATAGGATGTTGAGTCCCAGAACCTCACCATCAATAGTAGCTATACTTCTATAATAATGGTTAAAGTAGTTGTATTCTAGAAGTATGACCAGTTCTATATTTTAACCAGCAAGCATACTCTTGGATGAGTAAAGTATACTTAGTCTTTTCTAATGAGAGACTTGTACTGACCAGTTTTATATTCAAACTGCTTTGATTTGTTTTGTGTCTCTGTGTGTGTGTTTCCTTTGGTATAAAAGCAGAACTTATATTGGAATTATTCATAAAGACTTTGGCCTCATATTCTCAGGATGAAGTCAAAAGCTAGAAACTCAGCATGAAGGAACAGGAGTAGAACAGTGATATGGGAAGAATGTTTTTTCTGCCTGGGACTTATTTCTAGGTACTCTTATAGTTTAAAAACAAAACAACTTTTACCAACTTTCATCTATTTTTCAATTTTCACTTTGCTGATATCCTTCCAAGTCCAGGGTTGAATACTGGAAGGTTTGCATGGTTCTTGGTGAAGTATTTTTTAATGTTTTGATAAGCTTCTTTGGCTAGGAGCCTTGAATCAAGATATATACAGAATCACAGAAAGTCATGTTTTAAGTACATAAGCATTGTATTCATGAGGTCCAAAAGAGGGCAAAAAAAATCCACTTCTACTTAGAATAAATCCTGCTTTCCAAGTCAGCTCTATCCTAGACAGGCTCTATCTGTTCTGCTAACCCCAAGTGATCTTCCTGATTGCTCAGAAGCAGGGGGAGATGAAGCATGACTTCTTCCCTCCCCACAAACGGAAATGCTTACTCCCTCTATTCCCACTTGAGCTAACCCCCATTTTTTGCTTCATTAACTTCCTAAACTACAGAACCATCAGGGGATGCCTCAAGCATTCAGTGCGTCCTTCCAAAGGACATGTACATTCCTGTTCTAGCTTAGGAAGCTTAACCGCTCCAAGCGCTTCAGTTTTTTGGTGAAATGAATTTCCAGGGCCTTCAACTCTGTAGAGTTATTTCCTCAGCTCATAAAAAAATGTCTCCTATATTTCTATCCTTAGTGGCATAGTTCTTCCTGAACTGACCCAAAAGTTTTCAAAGAATGTGCCAGGGAAATTTATTTGACTTAATTCAAGGGCAGAATTGAGGCTTTAAAGGAAATCAGTTTATCTCTCCCCACCACAGATGAATTAGAAATTAATATAAGACAATTAAGGTATCTCTTGAAATGCTGCTTTATTTATATCCCAGGACTGATCTGAAAGAGCTGTGTATGTGGGTATGAAGTATTTACACATGTTGAAAACTGTTCTTCCTGATCTCAAAATTATGTACTTACTCCCATTTTCAGGGTTAGCACATGCTATATGAAGAAATTCTACAAGTATGAGAGAGGCTGAATAGGAAAGGAGGGTGCTGGGGAGCCACCTTTCAGTTATATGATAAAAGCTTTTTCCTGCTCCCTGCTTGCTACCAAATGGCTACAGCTATTATAGTTTTCCTCAAGCTACATTTATTGCTCTGCTGGGAAACAGCAGCATCACAAATGGTAGTACAGACTTCCGGTTCCTCTGAAAACAATACTGAAGCAGAACAGTTTGGGTATGCATGTGTAGTTGGGAGAGTGGGGATATTCTTGAGAGTAGTTGGCTCTAGAGATTTTGGGAGCTCCATGTGGTAACATATGAAGAATTTTTATGTCCATAAATGCAATTACATACCAAGACAGCTCTATAAAACACTGGAAATATGACAAGTAAAAAAGTCTTGACATCCCTCTCTCAGAAATCTAAACTTCCTCTTATTAGACTCTTGGTATACAATGATCAGATTAAGAATGAGAATGAACTCAACTATGCAACAGCTATGAAGCTTGAGGGCTACCTTTGACTTTAAATGCTTCCTAGAAAAAATATACTTCCTTGCAGCAACTCAAGCTTCTCAGACCAAGAATGCTTTCGAAGAACAGGATACAAAGTCCAAATACTTTATGGATAACCAATATAAACCAAACAAAGTTGACAGTGGCAAGGGAATTAAGTTCATATAACATAGGAAGAGCAGAAAGAAATCTAGGCAGGCAAGAGTCAATGGACTTGATACCTCATTTCCATTCAACATCTTTTTGGATCCCCTGCTAGATTCTCTTTTGATAAACAATAGACTTGCTAGCATGAGTGGAGAAACAAGGTAAAAATGCAAAGGATAAGAAATGACAGACTCTCAGGGCTCTGAGCTCCCTGGCTAACTGAAAGCTGCCCCTTGGAGCAAAAGGAAACAACAAGGTGGGAAGACAGAATTTGTTCTTTGCTCTAACCACAGTCTGGCCACATCTCTATTCTGTGTCTCTCCCTTTACATACTTATTTGTGGATACAAGAGGAGAGCTTTTGTCTGGCTTGATCAACAGGGATGGGATAGGGGTGGAAGATGTAAGCAAAGTAAACAACCCCCGTGTACCAATGTGTGCAGTGATGCTTGTCAGAAATCATGAGTGCTTTGTTTTGATAAACTGGGGCATAGGAAGGATCCAGACAGCTGCACAAAGTTGAAACCGCAATAGAAACTACCCCCAATTTGCAAATAATCATACAACTGCTGAACGGTGAATAAGATGCAAACAACAGTCACTTTTCAGATGGAACAGACTTGTGAACCTGCCCAGGAAAGGCTGTATGGGAAAGCAAGAAAACATCAGACTGAGAAGTTTCTTGATGTTTGAGTGTTCTTTCGTTATTTGAAGACCATATGGAGGTAATAAGGCCAGATATTCCTCCACCCCTCCCAACTGGCCCCCTCTTATGGAAACCCTCAAAAACCTCAATCCTGGTAACAAATGTCTCCCTCTCCCCTGACTGTATTGTTGTGGTAATCTACCTGATAGATGGTTTTTCCCACTGTAGTTTAGATCCCCTAACTAAATAAAAGGAAGAAGCTATTCGCCATACAACTATTCCCAAATCAACATAACTCAAGGTAAGGAAGTGCTATCTTGAGAAGGCTAGGACCATGGATGCCCTCCTTCCTAAAAGTAAGATTTATGTTTCGTAAGAAACAAATAGCCTAAAACAGTTCTCTTTAAGAAATGGATCCCTTGAAAATTGATTTCTTCCAGTACCATCTATTATACCACTTCCCTCCCGTGGCACTTACTCGTGGACTGGCCACACACAAAAAAGATGGCAGCTCAGTAAGCAGGCAGCAACGAAGCAAGGAGGTAGCTGATCTCCGCTGATGGATGACCTGGTCTGAGTAGCCACTCACTGCTTTACAGTGGCTGCTAAAAACAAGAGACTACAAAACAAAAATGTAAATTAGTGCTAATGACAATTATGTTTAATGTAAGCAAAATGGAAAAAATGCCATGTATTAAACATCTGACTTAAAGAACTTTCTTCCTAGTGAATACTACTGATTCTAATAAATAATAAGCAACTAATTAGAAACAAATATATAATACACTTGAGGCCCATGTTAATTTCAAAATATGGTTTTATTTATGTACTTTCAGCAAGTATCATTTCTAATTCTATCCTTTTCTGGAAGATACTGTAAATTATTAATAGGCACAGCAAAACTTCATTAGACATAACACTGTGTGTGTATATGGCAGAAGTTTGGTTTATTTGTTATACTGTGGATGCAAACTCACGTCTTGAGTCAAAAACAATGATGACCAACACTATCTCCTTCTAAATTTTTCTTTAAGCCAGTTTAGCATCACATGTACTAACATAGTGTAATGTAGTTCCAGCAAGGATAGTTGCTTTAGTTATTTACTTACTTATGTATTTATTTATTTATTTGAGGATATCGACACAAGTGGTCGGGAATGGGAAACAATAACTCTTTAGTTCCTCTACCTACAAGCATTTAAAAATATAAATTCTTCGTTTACATTACTGTATCAAAAATGCATTTTAACAGGCTTTACAGTTCATGTTAAGCTTCAGTTTATAGTCACTCATATGAAAGATTATAAGTATGGAATGTTCACATAAAAAGAATTCCTCAGTAGGATTACAGTATTCTATACAAGATATAGAAGTTTTTTCTTCAGTGTTAGACATTTTATCTTTCGATATTCATTCTTGATTACTTCACTTATTTGTTTTACTGGTTTCTCATAAGGCAGGATGATAACCTAAATAATCATATGGATGAAGATAATACACAAGGTAGTCTATACATTGTTGTAAGTTCCAAAAAACAAAATGAAAGATCAGACAGCAACCAGGACCCTCTGCAGAAGAATAATAGTTATAATTCCAGTACCAAATCTCTTGAGGCTTTTTTGTTCAATATATATTGTGCTCTTCTACTCATATAGGCCTGTTTTACCCAGGGCTTAAATCTCCCAAAGCAAATGGGTTCTTCAGGATTATAGTTTGAGAGAAGTCATCTCAAGTTGTCCAGTAGGACATATGCATCATTATCTGCATCCATGAACCAATCAGTATCTTCTAAATAATGGTCATGAACAAACTGAAAGACTAGCTGTTTTCCAGTATAGGTGGACAGTCCTCAGTGGTTTCTAATCACACAGTATAGAAGTCTTTACAACACTTGTTTTTAACACAGGGCCCATATAGCTTTGACATGTCTGCCCTTTTCTCTAGATGTTGAGGTCCCTGTCATTACCCGTAAAAGAATTTTAATCATCTTGTAGAGTTTTCCAACAACATCTTCTTCTAAGCTTTATGTTGGCTAGCACCTGAATTGAAGGTCATCTATCTCTCCACATGTTTATGTCCATTATCATCTGAATGCCTAGTGTGAGCATCATCACAAAGATTATTAGGCTGTCATCCTGTTTTTCCAATACTGAATACTGAACAGCTAGAAACATTATCCAAGAATTCTATTGCTAATGCACAAATGAAAATTTTAAAATGTAGCCAATTTTTTTCTTTCCTGAAAGTGCATTTCTGACATCAGCAGTAGCTTCTTTTGCTCATACTGGGGGGTGGAGAGAAGAGATGACACAAGCCTACCAACTTTTGCTCATCTGAGCCAGCTACAGAAGTAATTCAGGGCTGCTAGCTGGAATGTCTACTGCCACTCAAACCTTTCCTAGACAGGTGGCTAAAGTAGCGCAGTAGCTGACCTAAAGACTTCTGAATTATTTACTAATTTCTAAAGAACAGTAACTAAACAATGTCTCTGTTAGGAATCTCTTTAAGTCATCCACATTTTGAATATTTTCAAATGGCAAAATTCAGCAGAAACCTGTTTCGTATTCCATTCCAAGAATATAAAGGTAGAAGATGAAAGAATAAACATTTCCTCCAATTATCTTCTCTTCAACATTGCAGTTGTGACTAACAAAGGGATACAATACTCACCACAGGAAGTCCTTTTAACAAAATATGTTATTTGTAATACCTTTCTGGTAAAAGTCTGTCTAGCAATAATTTTATTCCTAGGAGTGGTTACTCCCCAATTAGAACACACTCACTTGTCTTATATGAGCTAGGTTAAAGGAGTATACTCATTTTAAGTCAAGCTGATTTACAGCTTTCTGACTCCAGACTAGAAAAAACAAACAAACAAAACAACTCACTATTCAAAATGCTCAACATACAACCTTAGACAAACACTGACTACCCCCAGAATATTTTACTCAATATATACTTTTCTAGATTATTTTCTCTTAATATTAGTTCCATCAAATCCTTCTTAGTACAGGTAGTCCCTGGTACCACACTATCCAATTCCCCTTCATGTGAAGACGTGACCTGCTAGACATTCCTAGATACAGAAAAATTTAATACTTTGACACAGAAGAACACAAAGAACACCTAAAACACCATTGTGTAGGATGCCTGAGAAGCAGGGATAGAAAAGAAGGTTCATTATTTCTTTAGCTTATTTTGGCCACAAAAAAAAAAGAAAAATTTAAAAAAGTAAAAAGAATGTCACATTATGGGGGATGTGACTTGGTTTTAATGCCGTTACAGCTTTTGCTACTCTGATGTCCCTTTCTCATGCTCTTTAATGTCTCATTACACTGTCAGCACTGGCAGCTGTGTGCGTCTTAGTGCCAGAACCACAATATGGACACAGTAGTAAAGTTAGGCTTTTCTAAAGAGTCTTTTGGCACCATGTAAAAGTCTCAAGTGAAAATAAGTAGGCCAGGATGACAGGCCCCACAGCTGCCGTAGTATAGCATAAAAAACACCCGGATTTTTTTCCCTTTGCTATAGACTTACTCATTTAACAAGAGGCCATGTTTTGCTCTCCATGTTTGTTTAAAATTTAAAAGAATTCTTATGTTAACATTTAGGTCTCCATTACTTAGAAATTAGTTTTCTGCTTCTGTTCTTAAAGAACATATCAAACTTATAGAGGAAAGGTCTCATTTTATTTATTTATTTTTTTGATCTGCACAGTGTGGTCTGCACCATGCTCAGCCAGTGAGCCCACCAGCCTTCCCTATATAGGATCCGAACCCGCGGCCTTGGCGCTACCAGTGCCGCACTCTCCCGAGTGAGCCACGGGGCCGGCCCAAAGGTCTCATTTTAAATGAAAGGGTATGATGTTTATAAATTAACCACTAGACTCCATGGATTCCATCTTCACAGATATTTTGAGTATCCAAACAAAAAGGGGGAAAATAAAATGTAGAAATACACAATGGCTTCCCAGAGCTTTCTACAAGGGGCGTTGGCCACTCTCATGATCTCAAGAAATAATGATAGATATAGATACTGTAGCTGAAAATTAACATCTAGTGGAAGAGTTTCTGAAAACTTCCTCTTTGGGAGATTCTTCATCAATAGCCAGTCAAAGCTCTTTAGGCATTTAACAAAGAACAGTGTTTAAAACTTAAACACATGCCACTCTTCTCAAAAGAATTTTTTATATGTTTAGATCATTTTGTATATTTTAATTGCAAAATCTGAAATGTCCCCAATTTCTAAGAGCTACTTGCCTCATTAGAGCTGTAGAATATATAAAACTTTCAACACATACAATGCGCCAAAGCAGACTATTACCATGACAACAGCTTCATTGAGACTGAGATAGGATATGGAATCAATACTGGTACTCTTTTTCTGCCAACTATCATCTTTAACATGACATTTAATTGGATATAATCTAAAATCTGTTCCGCTCCAAGAAAGATGACTAAATGCTTTATTTTCTACAGATTCTGGTTTGTGACTCTATTCTTCTAAGCAAAATAAGACTAAAAAAAATTCATGTGTTATGAAAGTTTTGGACTAATACTCTTCCTTTCTGAAATTTTTTTTTTTTTTTTTTTTTTTGTCTTTTTTTCCGTGTCCGGCAACGGATCGCAACCCTCAGTGTTGCCCCCGTACCGGACCGGGGACCGGCGACGGGATCGCAAGCCTCGGCGTTGCTCCCGCGCCTCGCTCAGCCAGTGAGCGGGAGCCGGTCTGTACGTGGGATCTGAACCCTCGGACGGGAGCGCTGCCGCGCTTCCCAAGCGGCGCACTATCCAGTGCGCCACCGGGCCGGCCCTTCCTTTCTGAAATTCTTAACAGTAAAGCAGGGTGGAGCACAATGAAAACTAAATGGGATACAGGGAGCCATGGTGGCTCTGTTCCATAAGCATAACAGAAGAAAATATCAGAAAAGCATTCATGTCAAGTAAGAGATTTAAAAAGATCCTAAACTTTGCCCAAAACACCCATTAAGTGTCAACTAATCTGTGGCTTTAACCTAGTTCGTAGTTTCTTGATGTTTATATATCATCCTGAAGCCAATAATATGAGAATGGTACTTCCCTGTACCATTGTTACACCATCTGTGTTACACAATTCAAATTTAATATTCACTGTGGGGTGAGAAAAAGGGTTTTACAGACACTTTGGTAGGGGTGGTGGTGCTTCTTACTGTCCAGATTCATTCATGTCCATGGGGAGAAAAGAAAGAGGGAGAAGATTTGGTTAGACTGCTGAATATGGCGCAGGCAGTATGTGACCTCAGATAGCTTACCAAGAAAAAGATGACAATACATGGCTAAGTCAAAACTCATTATGTGTCTTCCCAAAGGAATAAGAACAAAGCCTTTACCTTCTTCTAATGACAGGAAGCTGTATTTAGGAGACAGGCTGCTGGAACGATATCTACTAATCTTTATAAAACAAAGTCACACAAGGGAACAGAATGAAAGATTTTCTGCCTTAAGAAGATGGAGCTGAATATGGGAAAATTAATTCAAAGCTAATTTGGGAACGCCAAAGGAATTTCATTCTAAGTATCATTTGAATTTTACAGGAGAAAGTATTGACACCCCTTCCAATTCTTGCATTTCCCCTTTATCTCTTTTCTCAGGTATGTGTGCCTGAGAATAAGCCCAAACTTAACCTTTTAAGATTGACCTGGAACTTGGAATCTAGGTTCAACTCATATGTTCTTCCAATAAAACCCTGAAACATAATTTGTGTTCACTTTGCTTATTAAAACAAGGCTACTCCACTTCCTAGTACCACAAAAGAAAGCAAAACAAAGAGTTGGAGAAACTGCATCTTTTCTGCATTACGTTTACAAATAATCAATATTACATAATCAGAAATAAGGTGGCAAATTACATGAAAATGTAAGATAAAGAATAGAACAGAGCTTGCAAGGAAAAAAAATTGCTCACAAGGAGTTAGGGCTTATGAGCAATGAATCCAGTTGAAGATAAAAGCCAGATATCATACAGTATTTACTATCTTTCCCAGCTTATATTTGCTGTGGCTAATAAAACTATGAACAGTTTTATTTAAACTGTGACATGGATGACATAGAAAACAGGGAGAAATTCCAAAATCCTTCCCAGTTTAAGAACTTTCACGGTGCCAAAGCCAGAACCCATCTACAGCCTAAGCCAAAATCTCAGAACAGGGAATCCAAAACAAATTTCATAATGAAGTACTTAATATAATCACATCAATCTGGCAATAAGGGGCTGTGCTGGTTTTAAAATGTGGTCACAAAGGGCCGGCCCATGGCTCACTTGGGAGAGTGTGGTGCTGGTAACACCAAGGGCAAGGGTTCGGATCCCTATATAGAGATGGCCGGTTAGCTCACTTGGGAGAGCGTGGCGCTGACAACACCAAGTCAAGGGTTAAGATCCCCTTACCGGTCATCTTTAAAAAAAATAAATAATGTGGTCACAAATTCTTTGATACCCCTTTCAACAAAAGGCGGAACCTGATTCCTCTCCTCTTGAGTGAGGGCTGAACTTAGTAACTTTCAAAACTAGATCATAAAAGGCACTGTGGCTTCTCCTTGCTCTCTTTCTTGCATCACTCACTGTAGGAGAAGCCAGCTGCCATGTCATGAAGTCATTCAAGCAGCCCTGTGCAAAGTCCCACACAGCAAGGAACTAAGGCCTCTGGCCAATAGCTGACACAAATTTGCCAGGCATGTAAGCAAGCTACTTTGGAAGTAGATCCAACGGCTCCAGTCAATATTTCAGATAACTGCCTAGCTGGTATCTTGAGACAGAACCACCTAGCTGAGCGGTTCCCAAGTTACTGACCAACAGAAAACAGTTTGAAATATCAAGTTGTTTATTGTTTTAACCTCTTGGTTTTGGGTTAATATGTTATGTAAGTATGGAGAACTACCACAGAAGCTAACATCCACAGCTGAACCCTTTTGCAATTACTCTTGAGGCTTCCATACATTAGCTTCTCCCTGGTAGTCCTCCCCAGGGAATGACGCCCCTAGTTCTCAGATCAAATGCAGGTCAAAAATAACTAACGTCCAGTTATGATCAATGAATGATAAAACATGTTACCTATTCCGCTCACTTTTCCCAACCTCCCAGGAAAAGTTAGAATTCTTCACAAAATTCTATCTTAAATACTGAGTAGGAATATACTTGTAATTTTAGCTGGAGAATATTCCCTTAGATAAAAATGCACTCTACATTCCAAAGACTAACACAAATACACGAACATTCACTAAGTCATTCAGCAAACATTTATTTGAACTTTTTTTTTTTAAAAGACGACTGGAAAGGCGATCTTAACCCTTGACTTGGTGTTGTCAGCACCAGGCTCTCCCAAGTGAGCTAACCGGCCATCCCTATATAAGGATCCGAACCCATGGCCTTGGTGTTATCAGCACCCTTATTTAAACTTATAAGTGACTAAAATAACCACACTACAAAGATAAGGTGAACTATATAAAATGTCCAAACATCTAAACTGGTTTCTCCTCTTTAACCCCAATCACTTAATCCCCTTGACCTTTGGAGTCAAACAATTGAAAATGGGCTGAGTTTTGAAGAGTGGGGGAAAAAAGGAGTGTCTTCTACAGTAAACACTGGGTCCTCCCCTCTATCACCATTTCCTAACTCAAGTAAGGTTCTTTTACTGTCCAGACTGGTGGTTCCCAAAGCAAGCATATGCAAACCTCACAATGTAAATAATATTAAAAGTATATACATATACTAACATATTAAGTAAAATAATATACAAGTATCAGGGAAATGGATTAAGAATGTTTTAATAACAGGGGTACATTTTGGGACTGCTGGCCTATGCTATCTAGAATGCAGAAAAAGATGAGATAAAATAAGGTTTATACATCAATTCCACAATTTACATGAAAATGCAAAGAGTTAAGAATGGCCAAGGCAATAATAAAGAAAAACAAAGCTAGAGAGAGGACCTGTGCTACCAGTTATCAAAACTTATGAAGCTACAGTTATTAAAACAGAATAGGGGCTGGCCCGGTGGCGCACTGGAGAGTGCCCCGCTTGGGAGTGCCGCCGCGGGTTCGGATCCCATGTGGAGACCAGTTCCCGCTCACTGGCTGAGCGTGGTGCGGGCGCGACACCAAGGGCTGTGGTCCCATTGCCGGTCCCCGGTACGGGTGCAACACTGAGGGTTGCGATCCCGTTACCGGTCAGTAAAAAAAAGACAAAAAAGGAAAAAGAAAAAAAAAAAAAAAAAAAAAAAAAAAACCAGAATAGTACTGGTTCAGGGACATACAAATGAACTAATGGAACAGAAGAGAGTCCAGAAATAGAGCCATACATATACAACCACCTGTTTGACAGAAGTGATGCTGCAGTGCAGTAAGGATGGTCTTTCCAATAAATGGAGTTGGGTGATATGGATATCTATATGTTAAATTAAAAAATAACAACGTTTGTCATTTAAAAAAAATTCTTATAGGTTTGAATGTGAAAGGTAAAGCAGAAAAGCTTTTGGAGAAAAGTAAAGAGAATTATCTTCATGAACTTGGTATGAACAAAGATTTCTTCAACAGGACACAAAAATTGCTAACTATTCATTAAAAGATACCACTGAGAGTGAGAAAGTAAGCTACAGAGTAGAAGTAGAAGCTTTTTACATAAAAAACTACAAACCATAAGAAAAATACAGACAGGCCAATAGAAAAATGAGGAAGAGTTTTGAATAAACATTTCATTAAGCAGATTATGCAAATGGCCAATATGCATCAGAAAAGGTATTTAATATCATTATTCACAAGGGAAATACTATTTAAATATAGATGGGCTAAAATGAAGAGATAAATAATACCATGTTCTGGCAAGGATATAGAGCAACTACAACTAATACACCGTTAATGAGAGTGAAAATAGGTGCAATTGCTTTAGAAAACTTTTTGGCATTATCTATCAAAGATGAACATATACATACACAATGACCCAGCAATTTGACTACTACATATATACCCAACAAAATGTTTATGAATATTCACTAAACAGCATGTATAGTAATGTTCATAGCAGCACTATTTGTAAAAACAAAAACTGGAACCACCCAAACATTTGCCCACAGTAACTCCTGTGGGAGAGGGCATAGGAGAGGAACAGCAAATGTAAGAGGCATAAAAGGGCTTCTGGAGTAGAGTTCTGATAGTGTTTTGGGTATTCATCAAGCTGTATGTACACACTTATGAGTTGTGCACTTTCCCGTATGTATGTTAATAGCCAAGTCAACTACAGAAAAGGCTTAAAAATTTTAATATATTATACTTTTATTACTTCTCCCTGTCTTCTCTAATCTACTTGACCTATTTACTAAAGAAGGAAAGCAAATGGTGATCTTTTCAGAGTCAAGTTAGCTGCTGCTTAGAATAGAGTTCAGATGGTTGCCAAATAATTAGAAAAAAAAATTTTTAACTTCCCTAACTAGTTATCTTTTCCAAGTTTTCTTGCTATCCCTGATAAGCATTAAAGATGGACCCCACATTTATACATTGGTCCTTTTCTAATCCTTCAAGATATTTCTTGTCCTTGAGTTCCTGACTGACCACAGGAATTATAGCAAAACCCCCTCAAGTATTATTTTCAGGACATTTGCCTAATATAGTAAAAACAATTATAAGTCTTTCTGTGAAAACAAAAAAGTTTCTATTTGATTCCACTATTTAAACAAAGGGGTCCTCCACAGGATTTGCAAATTCTATTAACAACGCCAGAAACATTTTTGAAGATCTCAAGAACAGGGAATAAATCAAGTATCAGGAATGAAAGGTACAAAGCAACAAAGTGAAAAAGAACCTAAGACCTTATGTTTAAAACCAATAGATGAATTCAAACACCACAACAAGATGATTATTACATTTAAGTCTCAGCACTGTTGTCCATATTGGATGATTTATCTTTTGTTAAAAAAAAAAATTGGTTTTGTCAAACATTTCTTTTTTTAAAGCTGAAAACTTGCAAGACCAGAGTAGAGTATAAAATTTGGAAGTGTGCTTTTGATGTGTGGATGTATGCTAAAATATTAGAAATTAAGTTTTAACTTGTACTTTATACTCGTAACTAATGAATTTTGGAAATATGCTCTAAAGAATTAGGTATCTGAAATTTCTTTCTCCAATCTTTTTATGTAAAACAGACAAAACCAATGTTCTCTCTCTCTCTTTTTTTTCAATTGCCCCAATATTCTCTTGAGAAATGTTCCTTGAATAAGAAAAACTTCATTCAGAGAAACCAGTGTGAGAACACAATAGGAGTGATACGTATATTCTAACAAAGCCACATTTGGGGTACAGTTCCCATAATAAACTACTTTGTCCAAGTTTAAATCAGTTTATTCTTTGAAACTTGCTTATCTTTATTTACACCATCTTTGAATACCAGGGATATAACAAGTATGCACTAGAACATACTAAGACAGAGGAACCTTGATCAGTAACTCTGCAATGTGATGGTATTTGGAGATGGGGCCTTTGGGAGGTACTTAAGTAAGGTTGTAAGCGTGGGGCCCTCATGATGTCTCGTAAGAAGAGACACCAGAGGATTTGCTTCCCCTCTCTGTCTCTCTGCCATGAGAAAACGTAGTAAGAAGGTGGCTGTTTGCAAGGCAGGAAGAAAGCCATCACTAGAATTTGACCATGCTGGCATGTGGATCCTGGACTTTAAAAGCTTCCAGAACTGTGAGAAAATACATTTCTGTAGTTTAAGCCACCCAGTCTATGGTTATTTCGTTACAGCAGCTCAAGCTGACTAAGACAGTCAGTTTCTTTCCTTTCTTACCATTAAAAAGAATGACACATTATTTTACATGGTGACTCTATTTAATCTAGTCCTCTGCCTATTCTAATAGTGTGCAGTCATCTAGTGCTGTATTTTTCAAACCAATCATGAGTTGTTAGGGTCATGAAATAATTTTTTAGTGGGTTCCAAGTAACATTTTTTTAAAAATTGAATTAAAAAATCGGCACATTGTATATGAGGATATACAAAATATTTTGTTTTAAAATGTATGTATGAGGGGGTCTTCAAAAAAGTCATGGTATTATATTTTAATTCCATTTTTCCACAAATTTTCTGAAGTACCCTCATATGTAATTTTTCGTATATATACATACACACTTATCAGGTATATGTAAAATATTCACCTGGTGATGTAAAATATTCCTGATACGAGTCATGGCCAAACATCAAAAGCCACAGATATAGTGGACTTTATTCCACTTTTGTTAATTGCTACACCTGGAGCTTCAACAAAATAATTCTTTATTCAGAACCTAGGCTAAACTTTAAGGCTATATATCATCTAAGGATCATTCTGCTCAGCTGAAAGCAGAGATTTGTTAAAATTGAGAGTCTTATAATTAATTACTTATGAGATCAATAGACTCTGGCAAAATACATGCCTGTTTGGTACTTCAATATACATACGTTGGAAATGAGGACAGTAAGTCTGAAAGCAGAGCAGTGTTTCTACACACATAAGCTTTAAGCCACCTGTAGCCCACTGGCTCATTAACTCAATGCGCATTCTAAACTACTACAAAAGCAAATGTCCATCCACAACACAGAATAAAATTAAAGAGGAGAAAACGAAAGTGAATCGAACTTTCAATTAGGTAAACTTTCAGATTTCACTACCGATTTCCTATAAAGCAGACTATCCACATCTCTATTTCTCAAGCAATTCAAACTGATATAAGGACCTCACTGAGCAGGTGGTCAGAACATACTACTGTATTTTCAGAAAACAGAGAAGAATACAAATTAGTGATGCATATCTCCAAGCATTAATATGCAGGTTTCTACATAAGAGGGCATAATAAGCCCTTGGGAGAACGGTACCAAAAACAGAATCGATAAAAATGTCTTACAATAGTAACATTTATTACCAAATGTAGGGGTTGAGAGAAGGAATTAGCCTATAGGAGGTTAGCAACTCTTCATCAGACATATCAGTGTTCCCAGTAAATGCACTAGAAATATTTCACAAGTAGGAAATGACCCTGCCACCAATGACTACATTATTTCAAACAGGCTGGAACACAATTCTATTCTCCTTTTGCATTACTGATCCAATCTCCAAAGTCCAAAATAGTACATCAAGCAATGCTTGAGAAACCAACTGGGAAAATGGAAGAGAAGGAAATCATATAGACTTTTTCATACACAGGAGAAAATACTAGCTGTAGCCAAAGAAAGTCCTGCATTCCATAACAGTTAACTGTAAAACTAACAACCCATAAAATTTTTTAGAAGATACAAGGAAAAGGACCTAGCATCCACAATTTAGATCTAGTTCAAGGACTATAAAATACAAACTAATTGTCACTCCTCTGCTTGAAACTCTCCAGTATGACCCATTTCATTCAGAATAAAATCCAAACTCTTAGCAATACCTATGAGGTCCCATATGACATGGACCTACACCCATGACTTCATTTCCTGTCACATCACCGACTCTGCAATGGCCAACAACTGTATGAAATAGTACACAACATGGCTGGCTGGTTAGCTCGTTGCTTAGAACGTAGCCTTGTAACACCAAGGTCACAGGTTCAGATCCCTGTCCCAGCCAGCCACCAAAAAAAAAAAGTATACAATATACAACATCATTACTTTTCATGGAAATGCAATTTAAAATCACAATGAGATACCATTACAAATTCACAGAAATAGCTAAAATGAAAAGTATTGAACAATATCAGGTGTAGGAAAGGATGCTGAACAATACAGCAAATCTCACAAACTTGGTGGAAACATAAATTTGTAAAACCATTTTGGAAAAATGTTTGAGAGTAGCTACTAAATCTAAATATACATCTACCTGATGGTGCAGCGATTCCACTCCTAGACATAAACCCCAAAGAAATTAGTGCTTACATTCATCAAACAACATGTATAAGAATGTGCTCAGCAAATTTATTCATAATAACCTCAAACTGGAAACAACCTAAATATCTATCAGCAGTAGAAAAGATTCATACTGTGATCTACTCAGACAATGGAACAAACACTTCACAGCAATAAAAAAAAAATGCCATATGCAACATGGATGAATCTCATACATATAATATGGAGTAAAAGAAACCAGACACGGAGTACATACTAGATAATTCTGTTTATTTAAAGTTCAAAAACAGGCAAAAATTATCTATGGTGACAGAAGTAGACCAGAGATTACCTTTATTTGTTGCTTGCTTTGTTCTGAACTACAGGTCTTAAATGGGAAGAAGAATAAGGGAGACTTCTGTATGCTGGAAGCGTTCTATACCTTGATCTAGGTGATTGTTACACAAGTCTACACATATGTATAAATTCATAGAGCTATACACTTAAGATCTATATGCTTTATAGTAAAGTTATATACAAAATAAGAGGATACTTCAAAAAGTTCATGGAAAAATTCTTACTATAATTCTACTTTTTCACAAACTTTTTCAAGTACCCGCATATACATATTTTTGAAACTATATATATATACACACACACACACACACACACAAAACTATATATACAAAATGTACATTAAGTCAGGGCCGGCCCGTGGCTCACTCGGGAGAGTGTGGTGCTGATAACACCAAGGCCATGGGTTCGGATCCTATATAGGGATGGCCGGTTCGCTCACTGGCTGAGCGTGGTGCTGACAACACCAAGCCAAGGGTTAAGATCCCCTTACCGGTCATCTTTTAAAAAAATAAAAAGTAAAAAATAAATAAAATAAAATGTACATTAAGTCATAATTATACCTACCCCTCTGGGAATTTTTTGACTTTGTGAGGCCATCATTTATTTTTACTAATTCAAAGAAAAGGGAAGGGAATACCAAGTAGGTAATTTATGGTCAAATAATTTCTTACCTTTAACAAAGGGCAGCTGGAAAGGTTGGGAAAGGAAAGTGGAAAATTAACCCCAAGAAGGAAATCCTTGTTTCTCAGATATCTCTGCTGACTCTCCCACTGTGGCTCTCTCCAGGAGCGCAGCTGATGGAGCCTGTAGGAGGCTTTCAGAGACAGGAAAAGAGCTAACCATCTGAAACAAACCACAGCAGACATGCTTATTCAGTGCTCCATGGAGGTTTGAGGGTCGTTTATAGTAGCAAGTAACCATCGAAGGGTTATCTCTCACTAACACATCTCTTTTGTAAATCTTGAGCATTTTAGAAACAGTTCTTCCCTACATTCAGATAAAGCTGTTTCATACTTTTATTCTATAAATTCTTCGGCATGACGTGGTTTGCTACTATGAAAACTAAAATACTCCGTAAAGCTCCTCTCAGTATTAAGTAATATTCATCTCTTTCACAAAAACTTGTATCATCAAAACATCTTCATATTGGGGAGATAGCCATTCCCAATGAAGTTACTATTTATTACACAAAGTAATAAAATCAGTGAAAGTCATTATGTCAGACAATAAGAACACAGAATTAAATTTTCCAGAACACTTAAGGCAGGCTGTGATCACCGCTACCTAAATGAATAAGCAGCCACCATTTGCCCTGTAGAAGCAAGTAAAACATAACAGACTAACTAGAAATTAGAAGACTGGAAGACCTTCTGGTAGCATATGGGAGAAAATACTAGTTTTTACTTAAGGTATAACATGAAGCATCCAACTCTTAAGTAACCAAAAGAAAATTTAATTCTTTTTTTTTTTTTCCTTTTTGTCTTTTTTCGTGACGAGCAATGGATTGCAACCCTCAGTGTCGCGCCCGTACCGGACCGGGGACCGGCAACCGGCAACGGGATCGCAACCCTCAGTGTTGCTCCTGCACCTCGCTCAGCCAGTGAGCGGCCGGTCTGTATGTGGGATCCGAACCCTCGGCGGGAGCGTCGCCACGCTCCCAAGCGGCGCACTGTAGCAGTGCGCCACCGGGCCGGCCCAGAAAATTTAATTCTTAACAACAGAAAAAAAATGATAGACTCTCTAAGATGATAAAATATTAAATATTTAATTTCACAGTGTTCAATCTTTGTCCCTGTTTATTTCCAACTATTCTCTTATCAAACAATAAGCAAACTTCTTACCTGGCCAAAAGTCCCTGAAGCATGAGGTTTGCCATTTCTGCTGGAGATACATCAATAAAGCGAAGGAAAGAGAAACAGCTTTCTTCATTAATACCTGGAATACAAAGGATAATGTTAAACTCAATAGCAAAGAGAGAATATTTAACTAAAGCCTGCTCTGCTGAATTTTGACTTAAGAATCAAAAGATACTATAAATGTTCTGATCTAGCCACTTTGATGCAAGTTAGGGTATCATATCTTTGTAATACAATCACAGGTAGAAGAGTAGGCCTATAAGATATGTCATTCAGGAGCCAGACTAGAGATTGCTCATTAGGTACCTTTGGGGTTTCTGAATCTTTGGCTAACTGCCTTCTCTTTTTGTCATGCCAGAAAAAAGAAAATGACAGGACAGAGGTGAGAGATTCTGAACTTTGGATTTAGTATTTTGAACAATACTCAAAGTTGAGTAGCTTCTTTTCCTTAGCCTAAGGAAGAAGGAAGTAAGTCTCATGAACAAGAGAGTCCAGCATTGACTCTGTCAAGTTTTGAGGATAAGAAATTCTTAAGAGGCAGGTATAAAATAAAGATAGAAGGTAAACATTTTCTACTACTTCCTGTTATAGGCACAAATTATAGTGCCTACAGATGAAGATAACTAATTCACTTAAGTCATACCAAGACTTTATAAATAAAGGCTTAGCATGTAGGCAAACCAAGTACTAGTTCTAAATCATTTAAGCAAAACAAAGAGCATCCTGGTAAATCCTTAACACACATTCCTTCACAAAAACCAAAACACCTACCTTTTCTGTGGAAGAGAGACTGTTGGATATAGTCTGGTGCAAATGGAGAAAGAAGAACGCTTAACCACCTGTAAAGTAAGTAAATAAGATAAGTCTAAACCCAAATGTAAATAATGGAAAGCTAACTAGACTGGAGCTTCCAAACTAAGGAGAATCTTAGATTTGAAACTGTTTCTACTTTTAAAAATGTTCCTTGCCATATTACCAGGCAAAATTCATGGCATAAATGTCAGAAAGTACAAAGTACTTAATAGTGTAAAAAAATAAGTTCAAAGTAGTCTCATTTTATTTCAGAGAATCACAATTCTAGCATTCTAAGTTATCATATATTATGATAAACAAAAGGCACTGCAGCTGTGGCCTGTTTTCCCCCTACTGATCCAATAAAATATTAGCCTAGAGCTAACACAAAAGATTCATAATGTTAAACCCAAGAAATGTGTCTCAATTTCAGTTTCATTAAGCTAAATATTGTTGATGCGTATTTTTATAAAATGATATATTATTTCTCTACAGAAAGCACTTTCTAAATAGATGGTTCTCAGATGCTGGAGTATAGAAGAATCCCGAGGAAGCTTGTTAAAAAATACAGAATCCAGGACCATCCTAACTCAGAGGTATGTAGAATGGACCACACACCTATTTTCTGAATGGATGTAGTCTCTAGCATACTAGCCTAACAACCATTTCAACCTTTATCAAATACATCATTGCTGACCCTGGAAAGATGAATTTGATTAATTTGAAATTCAATCAATCTCCCACAAGTGCAACTCCAAGTGTAAAATAAGCTACCACAAACCAATATCAGTACTGGGGCATAGAAATTTGCTGTTCACTATTGGTACAAGTACATATATGCACACAGATACACATTACTGATTGAGAAAGGCAACTAGAAGTGCCTAGGGCCTTTAAGGTCATCTAGTTGAAGTCTTAACAGTGCTCAAACTCCTACCACAAGATCCCTCAACAAATAGTTGCCCACCCTTTGCTGAAATGCCTCCACTAAATCTATCTACTAAGCCATAAAATCCCAAATTACAAAAACACTCAGGGTGAACATATATTAATACTTGCTCACCTGTCTCGTGAATGGTTGAAGACCCTGATCTGTCCATGACGGTAGATAAACTTTGAAATCTGGTATGGCTTAAGGGAAATATGAAATGGAGACCAAGTTTCCTGCCGTTCAAATAACTCGGGGTGATTACAAACCTAAGAGAGTAAGAACACACTGTCATGTGCAGACATCACTGTACAAAACAATGAGGGAATCCACTATCCCGAAAGTTTACCTTTGTGAATGTATACCTTCCCGTTTTCATCTCTTTTTAACAGCCTTTGTTTATTTGGCAATAAGGCTACAGCCTTGAATTAATGTAATAACGGCAACTTCAAGGCAGCTGACCTAAGCTCTTACCTTCCTAAACTGCATGACCAGATTCATTAGGCTGCTAGTGGTGTTCTGTGCTTGCTGGGTTGAGCCCATAGAAGACTGCAATAAATCCTCTATGGAAATTTTGTTCTTTAGTGCCTGATATAACAGCTTCTGTCGGCTGGTCAGTTGGCAGTACATGAGAATCTCAATCTAAAAAAAAGAACATTTATATTTGGAAAAATTCAGCATTAGCTTAAAGTTGAACATACACGCACACCAAATTATGACTGACAAAATACACAATACCTCTATAAACTTGTGATGTGGATACTGATACAGAAAAAAATGGTTCTTTCCTTGACCCTCCTTTCTCTTGTCACTCACTCTAAATGCTCTCCCTGGGCAATCTCTTCCATATCCAATACCACCAACCTATTACAGTAACTTGCAAAAATATATTTCCAAACATCCCCAGCCCCACATTTTCACTTACCAACCATGAGAGTACAAGCCAGTTGGCAGCAATTGTGTATGTGACATGACACAAAAAATTACATTTTCCAGAATTTACTAAATTGGTTAACAGCATTACCATTCACTCAACTGCCCAAAGACAAGCTTCAGTCATCTCTGATTTTTCTCTCTCTCACACGGTACACTCTACCGTTTCCTAAATCTTGCAACTTAACCTGGAAATTTACCTCTAACCATCTTTTTGAACCATTCCCATTGCCCTACTGCAGGCCTTGATCAGATCCAGTTTAGACTGCTATTATTTTTGGGTCTTCCTACCTCTAGTCTCTCTTGGTTCTAATATACTTCCCACACAAATCTTATAAAGTAACTCAACTGCTGAAAAACCTTCGATGTGCTTTACTGCCTATAGTGAAATATTAAAACTTCTAACCTAGGCAGAAAAGGCCTCCCATAATCTAACCCAGCCTACCGTCCCAGTTTCATTATCACCATGCCCTCTTCCTATACACCTTAGCCACAATGATCTAAACGTCTGCCAACACAAGCTACATATCTGAATGTTCCTCTATGTTTTCTCATGCTGCCTGTGTTGCATAGCACACTTTTCCTACCATATGTTCCTAGTAAATGCTGACACATCATTCAAGACTTCACTCACACTTCACCTCTGCTTTGATGCCTCTCTAACAAAACTATAGAGATTAGAAACATTAAATGACGTTTAAAAAATGTATACTGTGTACAGTGATTAAGAAGCATACATCTTCTGATTACCTATTTACCACTAAACAACCAAAATTATGACACTGCTATTGTTTTTTTTAAAACCATTCCTTATGTAAATGCCGTAAGGATCCTTTTTTTTTTTAAACAAAGTTTTTTCCATCTATCAGGTAAAGGAATAAAATGAAGGTATACTTCTCTCTTTGAAGAAGATATATATCCCCACCACAACCTTCCAAAGAGAGTCACTAATTTCAAAATGATCAACCTCTAGCAATGATAGAGAAGAACTGCCTGATATTAACAAAAACCTGAAAAGATGCCTTTTAAGAAGAGAGTAGAATTGTGAGAAACAGGTGGAATCTAAGGAAGTTGGGGAGAACTCCTAAACGACTGGAAACTGGGAGAAAAAGAAGGGAGAAGAATATGGGAAGGATTCACAGGAGATAAATAGAAAACTACAGAAGTCTGGTAAAAAACAAACCAAAAAAAAAAAAAAGGTATTTATAAACCAAAATTATTGGATTTGTATTAGAAAAAAACGTTCCAACACAAAGCACATTAAAATTCTACATCTAACAATAAGTTTGAAAAAATACAGGAGATAAAGCAACATGTGAGACAACACCACAATGATACAATTAGCAAAATCCACTAAGTGGAGAACTCTTTGGGACAAACACTTCATTTTCTTCAACAAGGAATTGCAAGAGAAAAAAGAAGTGATGGATTGAAAGATACAAAAGGGACATATCACTCAAATGCTGTGTGTGGCCCCTGCTTGTAATCCTGATTTCAACAAACTAGTTCTTTAAAAAGAGAGCGAGAGAGGACAAGGACAGACACACACACACAAACACAAAGACAACTGGGGATATCTGAGCACTGACTGGACTGTGATATTATCATGGAATTGTCTTTTTTTAGAAGGGGTGATAAGATGGTATGCGGCTACAAATCTTTTAGAGAGATATATGAAAATATTTATAAGTTAAATAAAAGATACCTAGGATTTGCTTCAGAATAATCTGGAGAAATAGGGATGGACATGAGTTGATCATTGTTGACCCATACAATGGGTACTAGGGGCTTCGTTACACTATTTTTGTAATGTTTTGAATTCACTGTTTAAAAAAGTATAAAACAAAAAGAAGGGGGAAAAAATGTTACTTTCCTTGATTATTTGACTCATTTTTTTTTTTTTTTTGGACTAGTAAGGGGATCGCAACCCTTGGCACGGTGCGGTCCGAACCATGCTCAACCAGTGAGCGCACCAGCCATCTCTATATGGGATCTGAACCCGTGGCCTCGGCGCTACCAGCACTGCACTCTCCCGAGTGAGCCATGGGGCCAGCCCTTATTTTACTTATTTTAAGTCCTCTTTGATCCCCTCAAGTATAAAGGTCTTCTCTCTAGGAGGGGTCAGGGCAAGACGGCTGATTAGAGGTACCCAGAGTACGTCTTTTCCATAGGAAAGGACCAGAACAACTAACAGCTAAATGTTGATGGGAGCATCTGTAGGAGAGCACAGGAGTGCAGCAGGAGACTGGCAAGGTCCCTGTAGAGCACGAAAGCCTAAGATAACGATGTAGAGAGCAGAGAGAGGCAAACGGCCTCAATCATCAAGTCTCCACCACTGGGATCAGCACAGGAGGGACATTACCTCACAGAGGAAGGTAGGATGAGGACCCACACCAACCCCTATCCTCACTACAGAGGCCTGCAGTTTCTACTGCAGGAGAATTCCACAGCCTTTGCAGGCCCACAGCCAAGTGTGGGGAGCTGCCTAGAATGTACACACTGCATTGCTCCAGAACAGGAGCACACAATGTACACTTCCTCACTCCCCACCCTCATGACCCAAGCCAAAGGAGTGTGGCACCATCTTGAAAGCATAGCCACTGCAGGAGCATGCTCTGCCCTGGGGGCCAGTAACCACTGTGCCTCCCCAGCCTTAAAGCTCCACAGTCACTCCAACACATGAGAGTCTACAATACCCTGATCTCTGTGGCTTGAAGCCAGGGCCCAGAAGCAGCTGTGACTCCAGTCCTGCATATCTGGGAAGCCAACCCCAGGCCAACTGAATTGCTGCACTTCCACATCCAGGGCCAGAGATCAGACAGGCAGAGCCACCACTGGAGAACCACCCTCCTTCCTCCCCTCTCCAGTTGGCTGGGTTCTTTGTGCCAGATCCCCCAACCTAAGCCCCCAATACACGTGTGCTGTGGAAAAACAGCACATGGGTCCCTACCCTAATGAACATGCCCCTGAGACCTCAGAACTAAGCGTATCTGCACCCTACAAAAAAAGCATCCAGGTGGTTTTGCCCTTGACATTTCCACCTTGCAACCTCGCCAACTACTAGAGAAGCAGCTGGCCAGGCCCCCTCTCTTCAGGCCTGCCTAGTGGCCTCACCAACCAACCACCACTCGAGAAGTATTTGGCTGGGTTTTGTCTCTACATGCCTGCCTTGTGGCCTCACCGACCACCAGAGAAGTGGCTCAAGAGCCCTGCCCTTGACAGCCCCACTCCCAGACCTCCCAGGGAAGAATGACCTCATACCTGGCCCCAAGAAGTGGTGTAGCAGACTGGCTCCACTCAGCTAAGCAAAAGCGTGCCCATGCCCCTGGCTCAGAGAAACGGCCCAGATGCTCTGACAGATCCGCCCCTGAGGAACTGAGCCATTGCAGGCCCACACATCTAAGTAAGAAGCAGCCCAGCTGACATGCCCCTGGCATGCTTGCCCCCAGTCACAGAATTATAACAGTGACCCTGACACACCACATGCTCACACCCCCAGTCTGAGAATCAATACAGCAACCCCATCACCAGTGAGCCAGATCCTGAGATGACTGACCCACAGTGTGTGTGCACTCATCCCTGGCCTGAGAACCAACCCAGCAAGCCCACCACAAACAAATGAAGACAAAAACACAATATAACAAAACCTATGGGATACAGCCAAGGCAGTATTAAGAGGAGAGTTTATAGCAATAAACACCTACATCAAAAAAATAAAAAGGGGCCGGCCTGGTGGCACACTGGAGAGTGTGCCGCTTGGGAGCACGGCGGTGCTCCCGCTGAGGGTTCGGATCCCATGTGGTGACCGGTTCCTGCTCACTGGCTGAGCGCAGCGCGGGCACAACACCGAGGGTTGCGATCCCGTTGCCGGTCCCCAGTACGGGCGTGACACCGAGGGTTGCGATCCCGTACCAGTCAGTAAAAAAGACAAAAAGGAAAATAAATAAATAAATAAAAAGACTTCAAATAAACAAAATAACAATGTACCACAAGGAACCAGAGAAGCAAGAACAAACCAAACTTAAACTAAGTACAAGAAACAAATAAAAATCAGAGCAAAAATAAATGAAATTGAGACTAAAAATACAATACAAAAGATCAAATGAAAAGTTATTTTTGAAAAGAAAAAAGAGAAAAAAAGAGAAAAGACAAATAAAATCAGAGATGCAAAAGGAGACATTAAAACTGAAAACACCAAAATACAAAGTATCATTACAGACTATTATGACCAAATGTATGGCAATAAATTGGAAAACCTAGAGGAAACGGATAAATTCCTGGACACATATGACCTACCAAGACTGAGCCAAGATGAAATAGTAAACCTAAACAGACCAATAACAGGTAAAGAGATGGAGCAATCAGTAATAAAAAGTCTCCCAACAAAGAAAAGCCCAGGACCAGATGGCTTTACTGCTGAATTCAAACTTTTAAAGAAGATCCAATGCCAATAATTCTCAAACTATTTCAAAAAATTGAAGTGGATGGAATTCCTCCAAACTCATACTACAAGGCCAGCATTATGCTGTAACCAAACCAGGCAAAGAAATAAAAAGGAAAACTACCAGCCAATATCCATGATGAACACAGATGCAAAAATCCTCAATAAAATACTAGTAAACTGAATCCAATAGCACATCAAAAAGATTATACACCACAGGGCTGGTTGGTTAGCTCAGTTGGTTAGAGTGTGGTATTGTAACAACAAAGTCAAGTGTTTGTATCAGTACACACACACACACACACACACACACACACACACACACACCCACCCACCCACCCATGATCAACTGGGATTTATTCCAGGGAAAAAGGGATGGTTCGACATGCACAAATCAATAAATGTGATACATCACATTAAAAGAATGAAAGAAAAAAAACTATGATCATCTCAATAGGTATACAAAAAACATTTAATAAAATTCAGCATCGCTTCATGATAAAAATTCTCATCTAATTAGGTAGAAGGAAAATATCTAACATAATTAAGGCTATATATGACAAACCCACAGCTAACATTGTACCGAATGGGAAAAAGCTGAAAGCTTTTCCCCTAAGAACTGGAACAAGACAAGGATGCACACTATCAACACTTTTATTTAACATAGTTCTGGAAGTGTGCTCCTGTTCTGGAGTATCCAAATTGGAAAAGAACTTAAATTGTCCCTGTTTGCTGATGACATGATTTTATGGAGACAGAAACCTTATACACTGTTGGTGGGAATGTAAATTAGTATAGCTATTATGGAAAACAGTATGGAGTTTCTCAAAAAACTACAAACAGAACCACCATATAAACCAGCAATCCTACTACTGGGTATATAGCCAAAAGAAAGGAAATCAACATGCAAAGGGATACCTGCACTCCCATGTTTATCATGTCTCTATTCACAACAGCAAAGATACGGACCCAACCTAAATGTCCTATCACTGGGTGAGTGGATAAAGAAAATGTGGTATATACACAATGGAATACCACTCAGCCATAAAAAAGAAATGCTGCCATTCACAGCAACATGGATGAGCATGGAGAAAATTATGTTAAGTAAAATAAGCCAGGCACAGAAAGAGAAATACCACCTGTTTTCACTCATATGTGGAAGCTAAAAAAGTTGATCTCCTGTACTGACCAGCCACCAAAAAAAAAAAAAAAAACTGTCATGCTCCTGGGAAATTGGCATACAGAATTATATTCCTTGTCCTCAGATATGTCAATGAATATACCTTTTATTTATTTATTTTTTGACCAGTAAGGGTATCACAACCCTCAGCACAGTGTTGGCTGCACCACACTCAGCCAGTGAGCACACCGGCCATCCCTATATAGGATCCGAACCCGCGGCCTTGGCGCTACCAGTGCCACACTCTCCCGAGTGAGCCATGGGGCCGGCCCAATGAATATACCTTTTATTTATTTATTTTTTGACCAGTAAGGGTATCACAACCCTCAGCACAGTGTTGGCTGCACCACACTCAGCCAGCGAGCACACCGGCCATCCCTATATAGGATCCGAACCCGCGGCCTTGGCGCTACCAGTGCCACACTCTCCCGAGTGAGCCATGGGGCCGGCCCAATGAATATACCTTTAAAAAATAAAATAAAATAAAAAAGATGATCTCATAGAAGTAGGGAGTAGAATAGTGGTTACTAGAGACTGGTAAGGGGAGGGGGAGGAATAGGTAGAGGGTGATCAATGGATACAAAATTGTAGACAGAAAAATAAGATCTAGTTTTCCATCGTAATATGAGACTACACTCAATAACAAATTACTGCATAATTTCAAGTAGCTAGTTAGGATTCTAAATGGTCCAAACACAAAGAAGTGACAAATGTTTGAGGAAATGGATATGCCCAGATATGATCACTACATACTGTAAAAATGTACCCAAATATCACATTGTACTCCACAAACATATATAATTATCATGGGTCAATTAAGAAAATATAAATTAAAGAGAAAAAATTTGTTCACAGACAGAAGTACATTAGAGGTTAACAGAAACTAGGGGGAAGGAATGGGACTTATTGCTTAATGGGTTCAGAGTTCATGTTTATGATGACAGAAAAGTTTTGGAAATAAAGGTGGTGGTTACACAGCATTGTGAATGTAATTAATTCCATGGAATCGTATGTTTAAAAATCTTTAAAGTGGCAAAACTTATGTTATATATATTTTACCACAATTAAAAAAAAAAGTTACCCCCCCCCCAAATAAAAATAAAGGTCTTCTTTCAATCAAACTACCTACACTTCAACTAAACATATATCGAGGACTTCTCCCTCCCCTAGAACTCTAAGTTGGTGCTTCCTGAAGCTTAAACTCATGAGGTCGTCTTTCCTTACCTTGTCAGACAATTCATTTTCCACATCTTTCTTGATTCTCCTCAGCATAAACGGCTTCAAGATCATGTGTAAGCGAGAGAGTTGATCTGAAATGCCAGGAGCCCCCGCACCCCAAATAACATATTATATTGATTTAGCACAATCAAAACAAGTACCATGCTCATCTCTCACTAAACCATTCAAACACCTTTTGGTTCAATGAAATTAGACTGGAACTTTTTCCCAAGTACAAAACAAGGAATTTTAATTTTCTATAATAGAGGATCTTCCTACAGTCAATTGGGCAAATACATTAGGCTCTACATTCACTAGAATTTACTTTTAGAGTGTTTCAGGAACACTTTATCAATAACAGGCTTCTCATCAAAAAAGGCCCTGGAAATATTTGTATTAACTTTGGCTTTTTTTTGGCAGCTGGCCAGTGCAGGCATCAAACCCTGACCTGAACCTTGCTGTTACCAGAATCACACTCTGAACAACTGAGCTAACCAGCCAACCCTGTTATCTTTTAATTCTATTTTTCCATGAAATTTCTGAAGTACCCTCATATAGGTTCAATGAAACCTATCTGGGACTCCCAGTGTTCCCCAAAAATTATCTTTCAAAAAATGTAAGCAAATGAACAACTTGTAGTATAAAATCACTTATGAACTTTTCTATTAGTTAGCAGATGTCACCTCATGTCTATGTAATAAACACTCCAGAACACTCTTAAAATTAGGCAGAAATTATTCAACAAGGTCAAAAGTATTGATAAACAATGTTAAAAATGTTCACAATAGAAATAAATCATAATATACATATGGAAAATAACAAAAATGACACTTCTAATATTTTCTGTTTACATCACAGGAAGAAAGTCTTGACCCTTACAAAAAGAATATAATTCTGATATGAATCTTTCAGGATCTATGTAGAAAATGAGGACTCTGTAAGCCTAAATGTAGTACATTATGAACTAAGCCTATTCTGCCTTGATTAGATAGTCAAGACTACAGTAGCCATCACCTAGATTAGACCTTTTTTGATTTTTTTAAACAAATATAAAGCATATAAAGAGAAAAAACTTTTTGCCCTTGATTCTTCTACATACACTGGAAGAAAAATTCTTCACATAGAAGAAAATATACAATTATGTGGTTGCCTACACTGAGAGGGAGAAAGAAAGCAAGCTCATAATAGTACTCACTCTCATCAATGGCAGACTTGTTTTCAGCGTGGCTCTCAATGTCCTTGGAAAACCATTCATTAAATTCCTCATGTGAATCAAACAACGTTGGCATAATAAAATGTAGCAGAGCCCAGAGCTGGAAAAAAAGGAAAAATGAAATAGCTGTAGGGCAACAAAATGACAGTGTGTGAGAATATATTAACATTTGCAGACAGTGAGAGAAGTTATAGGGGTGCGAGTGTATATGTGTTTGTGTGAGTGAGTGAGAAAGAGTAAATAAGTGCAAGTACATTCCTCATCAACCAACCCTAGTTCTATTACGTGTTGCCAAAAAACATGATTATTTTCAATTAACTTCAAACTAAAAGTTTACAAGTGCAATTCATGCTCAGATTTTGCAGGGAGATAATTTTAAAGATCTTATTTTTAAAAAATCCATTTCACAACTGAACACAATCTGAGGTAGTAACTTGCTACTTATAAACCTAGATCGGGGGCCAGAAAATTATAACTTGTGGGGCCAAGTCTGGTCTGTCAACTATTTTTATAAATAAAGCTTTATTGAAACATAGCCATGCCTATTCATTTATGTATCATCTATGGCTGCTTTCACATTACACGAGCAAAGTTGAGTAGCTAAAACAGTGATTATATAGCCAGCAAAAGCCTAAAATATCTATCTGGCCCTTTAGAGAAAGTTTTCTAACACCTATTCTAGATGATCACTTGTCTTTCCTAAAGAAGAATTTTATCTCCTCTCAGTGTTAAAGAAAGTTATCTTTCGGTTCTAGCATAAAAACATCTCTGCACTAGATGGCTAATATTTCCTAATGTGGTCACTATTTATTACATAAATATAAAGGAATAAAATCATTGGCCTCATGCCAGAGAATAAAATAGGAATGATGCCTAAAAGACCACTTAGGGCAAACTGTAGTCAAATTCTTCCTTTTACATGGGGACTATAATTTGTACCAAGCAGTAGCACTTTAAGAAGACATGTGAAAAGAATTCTATGCTGTGCTACAACCATTCATTTTATTTCATGAAGACATTAACCTGGAACTTTAACTTGTGCCTACCTCTGCCATGGTGTTCTGAATAGGGGTCCCCGTTAGCAAAAGCCGATTCCGACACTGGAACTGTAGGAGAATCTTCCAACGAACACTGTCCCAAAAAATGATTTACAAAATCCAAGTTAACAGAAAATCTTTCTTTAGTTACACTACTGAGACCCCATATTTCTTTCTTTTTTTTTTTTTTTTCCGTGTCCGGCAACGGATCGCAACCCTCAGCGCTGCCCCCGCACCAGACCGGGGACCGGCAACGGGATCGCAACCCTCGGCGCTGCTCCCGCGCCTCGCTCAGCCAGTGAGCGGGAACCGGTCTGTATGTGAGATCCGAACCCTCGGGCGGGAGCGCTGCCACGCTTCCCAAGCAGCGCACTTATCCAGTGCGCCACCGGGCCGGCCCGAGACCCCATATTTCTAAAAATACTTTTCAAAAAAATTCCACTCAGGGGGCCGGCCCGTGGCTCACTCGGGAGAGTGTGGTGCTGATAATACCACACGGGTTCGGATCCCATACAGGGATGGCCGGTTGGCTCACTGGGTGAGTGTGGTGCTAACAACACCAAGTCAAGGGTTAAGATCCCCTTACCGGTCATCTTTAAAAAAAAATCCACTCAGAATCAAGTACTCCACCATGTACACAATTAAAAAGTACTCAACATAGCTGAGCACTGGAAATTTCAGAGAAACTGACTTCTCTATACTGAAAACATGGTAATGAAGTTTAGAAAATATAGCCCTCAAAAAGGCAGAGTAGGATCCTTTCTGGCTTTATAAAGTCTTCTACTATCTTTGGTCAGTTTTGTTGATATAAAAAGCATTAAAGGGCCGGCCCGGTGGCGCACTGGATAGTGCGCCGCTTGGGAAGCGCAGCGGCGCTCCCGTCCGAGGGTTCGGATCCCACATACAGACCGGCTCCCGCTCACTGGCTGAGCGAGGCGCGGGGGCCACACTGAGGCTTGCGATCCCGTTGCCGGGCCCCGGGCCGGTACGGGGGCAACACTGAGGGTTGCGATCCGTTGCCGGACACGGAAAAAAGACAAAAGAAAAAAAAAAAAAAAAAAAAAAAAAAAAAAAAAAAAGCATTAAAATTATTAATCTGTGCAATTCCAGAGTGAGTTTGGAGGGAGTAATGGAGGAAGGGCAAGGGTATGAGAAGAAAATATAAAATGAGTCTTCTTTGCTCCTGGCCACAGGCATACCCTCCTTCAAAAGAGCGCAATATGAAGTAATGATCTTCAGAGGATGGAAAGCCCCATGGAAAATATCACCCTGCTAGTTGACATGAACCTCTAATAAATTCCTATGAACTCACCAAGAGTTAATAAAATACACCAAACCTGAGGTTTAATACCACTGAGTAACACTTTATAGCCAAGCACTCTTACTATTCAGTTTAGGACTTTAAAGGTACTGGACTATTTTAAACATACAACTTATAATAAAAGGATTCTTGGAGGTCTAATAACCTTCCAGGGACTGAGAGACAACCTATAAAACAGTACCTCTAAGAACTCCAGTCTAAAATAATCCCTCAGGGTTTGGATCTCCATACCAGCTAACAGCCCCAAAATAAAGTAAAATATAATAATCCCTCAAAAAAGGGCAGAGACTTCTTCCTCTACAGAAATTTTCTTTGAAGAAAAAAGACGTGTTAAAATGTCATAAGGATTGAGTAGGGAGATAAAAGTTGAGAAAAATCTTTGTATTCTAAGCATTGATATTTATCTCCCATAAAAAAATGTAAAAGGGAATTTCTGCCTTCTGGTCGGAGACCAGATCATGCCATGTTCTTAATCTCTCTGACCTTCATTTACACACACACAGACACACACACACACACACACACACACACACACATTTGGCCCAATCCATGGAATTTGGTTTCTACTACTCATGTTACCTGGAACTACTCTTGAGTGCCTGAGCCTCATCCAGTACCATGTATTGCCACTTGACCCGTTGGAAATACTTTACATCCTGCACGACCAGCTGGTAGCTGGTGATAACCACATGGAAGGGAGCATCCTGAGTGTAGAGGGTCTTCTATAAATATAAGAGAAGGGTGAAAAGAGACATATAACAATTCATAATAATGACAGATGGACTGTATTTTCTAGAGCCAAAATATTTAAGACAGTTCTAAGGAGGTGCTTTTACCATGTGGTAGGGAGATGTGCAGTAAGGTAACTGTAACTGTTTTTAAAGCAGTCACCTTTATCACGAATTATGCTAAAAACTAGTCTTCGCCTTATAATAAAAAAGAGTTCTTAATCCCAGACTTCAAGTCCTACAACAGGAAAAGAACTGTATCAGAAGAAAAGTGCACTTGCCTAGTGTCCAGAGATACATAATATATAAGATTTTATCCAAAAGAAATTATTCAAATCATCTGGAGAAATGATGACTGCACATATACATGAATGCTGTAAGCTAAAAGTTACCTGACTCCAGAACCTTCTGATGACTTTTCTATCATGAGGATTTCCCCAATATGGTAGCACCTGGAAAAAGGGCCAATACATATATTATTTTCTACTGATAATATTAAAGGTATCATCACAAATGTTATTCAGAATGATTTAAAAAGAAGCTAATGTAATGAATATAGGAGTTCCTCTTCTGCCAGTGATAGACTAAGTGGTTTGACCAATCCTCCTGCTGACCAAATAAGAACACACACATGATACATTTATCTGAAGGTATCAGAGAGCTACTGAGGCAGTGGAGAATTATGGAGCCAAGAACCAGAAAAGAAAGAAAGCCCAGAGAAGTAAGCCTAGTATGTGGTACACTTTCCCCCGATGATGCTAATTCATTCCAAAAATTCTAGTTGAGAGGGTAAGAAACTGAGCAGATTTTTTTTCAAGAGACTTAGGGCCCACAGAACGAAAACTGCAGATCAAGGAAGAGGACTCTGATAACCAGCCACATCCCTGGCTTTTAGTTGGGACTCAAAGGCTATATATTCATTACTAGTAAAGGTAAACCATAAACAGAGTTGCCTTAACATGTACTGAATCCAAGCCTCGAATTATCTCAATTCCTAACTACATTAAGAAAATTTTGGATTATTTGTGCTCCAGAAAAAAAAAAATTACTAGTGTCAAAAAACATATACAAATCTTCTCTGAAAGAAATCAGTAGTCAGAGCCCACAATTATCTTTAAAGTTTTTCTTATACAATGTCTGCTACGCAATAAAAAAATAATCAGACATAAGGAAAGACCATACCATGACTGAAAACAACATGAAAAAAAGATAACATAAACAAGCCCAGATAATGAAAATATCAGAAACAGACTTTTAAAACTGCTAATTTGTTCATGGAAGACAAGACTGAGAATCGACGGTGTACTATAAACTATGAAAGAACCAAAGAAAAATTTTAGAAAGGAAAAATAAAGTAACTAAAATTAAGAGAATTCAATGGGAGGGCTGGCCAGTTAGCTCAGTTGGTTAGAGTGTAGCGTTGATAACACTAGGGTCCAGGGTTCAATCCCTATTACTGGCCAGCTGCCAATAACTAAAAAAATTTTTAAAAGATATCAGATAACCATCATACTGACCAGTCGGCAAAAAAAGAAAAAAAATTGAATGGATGTGTTTAATGACACATGATACGCAGCTGAAAATATATTAGTGAACCAGATGATAGGCCAGAAGAAAATATCCAGACTAAAGCATGGAGAAACAAAAGAATGCAAAATTTAGCACTTTTATGTGATGTTTCTAGGTGTAGTCTTTTTTTTATTCTTATGGAGCTCACAGTGCTTCCTGAATCTGTAGCTTGATATCTTTTGTTGTTTTGAAAAATTTCAGCCAGATGGAAGCACAAATATGCAGGAAGAAATGAAGATCACTGAAAACAGTGAATATGTAAGTAATATGAATAAATCTAAATAAATATAAAATGCATAAATAATAAAATGTCTCATGGGTTTAAAATATAAAAATATACAAAATCAATAGTGTTTAAGTCGAGAAGGGGAGATATAGTTACAGTACATGAAGGTCCTTGTACTATTTAGAAAGTATTAACGGTATTAATTTGTATTATTTTTTAAAAAGTCAAGGACACATGTGGTAATCTCCAGGTTATCTACTAAAGAATAAACTGAATATATCATCAGCAAGCTAAGAGGAGGGAAAAAAGTATAAAATATAATCAATCCAAAAGGACACAAAAAAGGAGAGAAAAAGGAAAATTAAACAGGTGAAACAAGGGCCGAGCCCATAGCGCACTTGGGAGGGTGCGGCGCTGGGAGTGCAGTAGCGCTCCCGCCGTGGGTTCGGATCCTATATAGGGATGACTGGTGTGCTCACAGCGCTCACTGGCTGAGGGAGGGTGCGGCGCTGGGAGTGCAGTAGCGCTCCCGCCGTGGGTTCGGATCCTATATAGGGATGACTGGTGTGCTCACAGCGCTCACTGGCTGAGTGCGGTGCGGCCGGTCTCAAAAAAGACAAAAACAGAACAAAACAAACAAAAAAAACCAGGTGAAACAAGTAGAGAACAATCAAGGCAGTAGAATTAAACTCAATACATTGATAATTACATTAACAGCACAAATATTCCAAATAAAAGGCAAGAAATACACCTTAAATAATAGAAAATGGTTAAAAGTAAAATGAAGAAAAGACACCATGTAAAAATAATTTAAGAATAAGCCAGTCTATCGATATAATATCAGAAAAAATAAATTTAGTCAAAAAGTCTTAAAGAATGGAATTTCAGGGCCAGCCTGTGGCTCACTCGGGAGAGTGCGGTGCTGATAACACCAAGGCCACGGGTTCGGATCCCATATAGGGATGGCTGGCTTGCTCACTGGTTGAGCGTGGTGCTGACAACACCAAGTCAAGGGTTAAGATCCCCTTACCGGTCATCTTTAAAAAAAAAAAAAAAGAATGGAATTTCATAATAATAAGCGCTTCAGTTCACCAGTAATATAAAATAGTCATGTGTCACAAAGTTTTGGTCAACAACAGATCACATATGTAACAGTGGCCCCATAAGATTATAATGCAGCTGAAAAATTCCTACTGCTTAGTGACAATAACGTCGTAGCGCAACACATTACTCATATGTTTGTGGTGATGGCTGATATAAAGAAGCCTACAGCAAAATATGCCGAGAAGGAGTGCCTAGCTTATCCACCAGGTGACCCTCCCAAAGGAGTGAAAGCCAAGCATTTGATAACATTCCCTCAGACCCCAAGTGAAAAGTTGCTGTCTAATTAGATTTCTTGCACTTTTAAATGATTCCCACCCATCCTCATAGCAAAATAAAAGTTAATAACAGTTAATTAATAATCACTGAGTGCTTGCTGAATATCAGACACCTCTACCTGTAATTTAATTTTCATAATTTTGTGTACATAGTATTATTCCAATCCCTACTTAATAGATGAGAAAAGCAAGGCACAGAGAGACTTAGTAACATACTTAGAGGACCCACGCTCATGCAACTATGGCCAATTTAGATGACAGGAAAATTAATTTCTATTCCCTTTCATAATTCACTTTTCACACCACAAAGCCTAATGATGCATATCTCAGAACATATCCGCATCATTAGACAACACATGATTGTAATTATAAGTTATAAATTGAGTCTCACAGACTCAAAATGTATGAAGCAAAAATGGACAGAAGAACAGAGAAATGGACAAATCCATAATCATGGTAAATTTCAACATACCTGTCTCAGTGATAAAACAGGCAGACAATAACAAATCAGTCAAGACACAGAAGAGCCAAACAAGTTAAGAAAATTGACCTAATCAACATATATAGAACACTGTGCTCAACTATTGTGAATACTTACAATTTTCAAACACACAAGACATATAAAAACTGACCATATGCTGGGCCATAAAGGCAAAGTTCAACAAATTTCAAAGGATTAAAATCATAAAAAGCATGTTCTCTTACAGTCAACTTAAGCTATAAGTTAATAACAAAAAAGATACTTAGAAAATCCTTACTTGTTTGAAAATTAAGGACTATCCTTTTAAATAACATATGGTTCAAAGAAGAACTTGCAGTGGAAGTTAGAGATTTTGAACTGAAAGACAAATGAATATGTGACAAATCAAACCTTTGGATGGCTTAGAAAGCAATTAATACCCTTAAATGTGCATATTTAAAAACCTGAAAATCAACAATCTAAACTCTAGCTAAAGACATTAGAAAAAAGTTTACAAAGAAAGTTCAAAAGAATAATAAAGATAGAGAAGAAATAAATAAGAAACATATAGAATAACCAATTTAGGTACAAAAAATGGCACAATAACTATTTTTTTTTAAAGTGTAAATCACATTTCATGGGGAAAAGAAGGACATCAGGAAAAAAAAGGAGGAAGTTAGAAGCACTGACCATAATGGAAATATAGAGAATATTACCAGACACCTGCCAAATAAAATGAACTTTCAGACATTGTAATTGTAGCATATAATCTAAGTATCTTAGAATATAATTTAATTATACATTTGATCAGAGTCTACAGCTAAGGACGGTTCTGTAGGAAAGTGAACACATTTCTGACAATCTAAAAGAGTAATGGTAATAGAAACAATGAAACAACTACAGCAGGAGTCAGCAAAACTTTTCTGGAAATAGTCTAGGCTCTGCAGCCCATACGGTCTCTGTCACAACTCTACTATGCTGTTGTAGGACACATGAAGCCATAAAAAATACATAAACAAAAGAGTATGGCCTGTGTTCTAATACATATGAATTTGAATTTCATATGTCATGTGTTACAAAATAATATCCTTTTTCTTTATCAACAATTTAAAAATATACAAACTATTCTTAACTCACAGCCCATATAAAGACAGGTGGTAGGTTCCTCAAGAAGTAGAATTACCATATGACCAAGCAATTCCACTCACAGATATACACCCAAAAGAAGGGAATACAAGACAGGTGCTCAAACAAAAATCTGCACACGAATGCTCCTTGCTGCAGTATACACAATAGCTAAAAGGGCAAGCAACCCAAATATCCACCAACAGATGAATGGATAAACAAAAAGTGATATATACGTACAACGGAATATTATTCAGCCACAAAAAGGAACAAGGCACTGATACATGCTACAACATAGGTGAGTGTTCAAAAGTTTATACTAAATGAAAAAAGCCACACATTGTATGATCCCCTTTCTATGAAATATCCAGAATAAGCAAATCCAAAAGAAAAAGCAGATTTATGGTTGTTAGCACCAGGAAGGAGAAGAGAAGTGACTGCTTCACAGGTACAAGATTTCTGTTTGGGAGGATAAAAAAGTTCCAGAGCTAGATAGCAGTTATGGTTGCACAATACTATGAACTTAATGCTACTAAGCTGTACACTTTTAAATGGTTAAAATGATAAATTTTATGTTATATGCATTTTATCACAATAAAAAAAATTAGGACAATAGGGAAAAAAAAATCAAGGAGGTGGTAACTGGAATTGACCCACAGGCTATATTTTATTGGCCCCTAATCTAGAGCATCAAAAAAAAAGCTCAACATTTAAATGAAAGCTCAGTTTCAGCCACAAGTTTAAAGTCAAAGCAGAGTTATCAATGACATAAGTAGTACCACATTGCCATCTATTGGCCAGTGGAGGAGCTACTAAAAACTTGTGGTTTGGTGGAAATTTTTAAGAATTTTCATTTTTCAACATCCTAATTGTTCAACATGTACTAAACATTATATGGGGAAAAAAAGCAAAAAAAGTGATCTCTATATCCCATATAACAAAATTTCAAGAGAAAATATTCAACAAGTTGCCTTCAAATGACATAGTCTTCTCCATAGAGAGCTGAAAATGAGTCAGCCAAGTTAAAAGCTATATACTTAAAGTGACCTGTAAACATTTTCTATTTCTACAGTTCAGCCACTAAGGTGGGACCATAGCCATACAGCTGCCCCAATGTGGGAAATCCCAGATATGTTCTATTCCTTACAAGGCATAAGCCAAAAAATAGCTGCCTCTCACCTCCATCCTACATGGCCCTTTAAAAACTGCATGTAACCCTTGACTATTACAGAGACCCCAAATCATACAGATTTTGTCAACAATTCTTGATACACAATCTCCACAAAATCCTCCTTTCCATGCAACCTCATTATCATTTTATCCTTTTAGGGACAGAACACATATTTAACTCATTTTCCACCCTTTTAAATTACAAATAATGTAATAAATCCTACCTATTCTTTCTTACACCCTTCTAACATAACTAAACCCCTATTTAAATATTGTCCATGTCTTACCCAACTCGATGCAACATACTTCCCTACTGATCGCTTCCTACCTCAACTTCAATTCTTTTCACCTAGAGTAGTTAAGCCAACTTTCACATTTTTTTTTTTTCCCGTGTCCAGCAACGGATCGCAACCCTCAGTGTCGCGCCCGTACCGGACCGGGACCGGCAACGGGATCGCAACCCTCGGTGCTGCGCCCGCACCTCGCCCAGCCAGTGAGCGGAACCGGTCTGTATGTGGGATCCGAACCCTTGGCAGGAGCGCCGCCGTGCTCCCAAGCGGCGCACTGTAGCAGTGCGCCACCAGGCCGTCCCGAACTTTCACATTTTTTAACCTTAGATATTATAAGCTGGACCAAGACTAATGATGTGGCTTTGGAGTATTAATGGGTCATTTATGAATAGATTTGGAGTAGGCATGGGGGGCAATGTCATAAATTACAGGATATGTGTCCTGATGATACGATCTGTCAAAACCTATGTTGAACCAAACAAGGTAGGTATTGTCTACTACGGCAGTTTGACCAGGAGTGTCAATTCATGTGGCTAAATGCAGTAAATCACTCAAATTGGACTGTGGCTTTCCCACTTATTAAATATAAAGATGTTATATGCTCTCTTATTGCTCTCATCAGTAACTTTCATAGGGAATATATGCAAGGAATTCTGGAAACAATGTAAAAAATTTAAAACTGTTGTGAGTAATTAAATTAGTAAGGCAGCAAAAGAAGAGTCAGAAAGCTTATTTTAAAGAGCAACAGGTTTTTCTGTTGGATTAATTTTTACCTTAAACTTAGGAACAAATCTAGTAAACTCCTGGTGCCAATTGTTAAGTGTAGAAGCAGGTGAAATTATTAAGAAAGGTCCCCAAATGTTCTCTCTCTGCAACAGAAAAACTGGGTCAGCCAACTGCAGGAAAACTGAAGATATTTAATTCAAAATTATAATTAATTAATGACAAGCAGTTTAAGACTAGGAAATACATTATAACAAGAGAAATGGTGCCTATTTTCCAAATCTGCACATTCAATAATAATATCCTGGGTTAATAGTAATAACATAGGCAAGGACACACTTTGAGAAAAAATACCAAGCAATCACTCCTTCTTCTGACTATTTATAGGTCCTAATTTATATCATTCACAAATCATTTACAAAATACTGACTTGTATGTGCTGTTTTCTCCTATACTAGATTATCATCACAATTTTACTATTATTTAATAGTTAATATTAATAAAGCTTTTGCTTTTTTCAAAATGTTTTTACACATATTTTCTCATTTAATTCTCACAAAATTCTTATAAGGTAGATATTATGCCCACTTTATAGAAGAGGAAACTAAGACTCAGAGAGTTAAAGTGAAGTCAGTTCAAAAGACATTAAGTGAATTGCCCAAGTTTACACTGCTAGTAAGGGTAGAGTTGAGATGTGAATCCAGGTCTTCTAACTACAGTGCCCTTGGCACTATACTGGTGGTACTCAATGGCAGGTGGAGGGGAGTATTTCAAACCACATGCTCAAAAACTGTCCTAGCCTTCTTGAAAAGCAAAACATTACACCATACTGTCCCCTTGTAAAGGCCTTGATGGCAAGGATCAAGGCCTCAGCCAGCTGCTGAAAAAAAAAGAAAAGAAAAGGATCAAGTCCTACTGTCTTGGTATGCTACAGAGCCTAGCATAGTGCTTTGTAAGTGGCTGATTCTCAGTAGAAAATGACCCGAAATTCTGGAGAGAGGAAAATAGAGTGCATCTACCCACCTCAGCAAGATGGGCAAGGAGGGCAATGCTCTGTACTGTTTTACCAAGGCCCATTTCATCAGCAAGAATGCCATTAATACCCTGCGGGGAAAAAAAACACATGGTCAACACATCCTGCATTTCATCACATAGGGTTCAACCTACCACCAAAAAGAACTAAACAAGATGACAAACTTGTTCAAACAAAAATGACTAGAGATACTCAGCCTCAGCACTATTACCCACTGCTATAATAATTCCTTTGGCCAACACTACAGCTACAACTGTGAATCATGATATACGTGACCAACAGGCCAAGGCAAATTCTTTAACCCAAGCAATAAAAGCAAACAGGTTTACCGAGACCATCTAAGACAAACTATACTATATACATGATACAAATATTCTCCAGTAGAATCTCCAGGTTTGAAATACAGAGACATCTTTTCTGCCTTTTGTCAAAGGATAAAGCTTTTTAAAGGGCTGAAATTATCTTGGACTCATTTCACAATTACATTGAACCAATGACCTTTGAAAAACATAATAAACAAGAGAATGGGTATAACAGTTCTAAAATTCACCTGTTCATAGAGATTAGCCAACCAATTCATGCCTTTCAGCTGATAACCTTTCAATTTGCCATTAAAAATTGTGGGCTGTGGAATATCCTCACCAGCCCGGATAGATGGGTTTGCCAGGCTGTAACTCTCCCCAAACCCAGTGCCAGATTTGTTTGCTGCCCGTAGGGCAGCTGCTCGACTTTCTTTTGCATCTTCATCGAATGACCTTGTCTGGGAAATTGATAAATAGGAGAAAAATAAGAGGAAAAAAATATTAAATGCAAATAAAGTTCACAGTAACAATATATCTACCCTATGTTAAGAAAAATAATTAGAGCAAAATTTCTGATAATATAACCTGATAATGTACTGTAATGTATATATAATATATATAAAGCATAATATATTAAAGTATATTATTAATATTAATTAATATAACAATCATATCAAGCATACAATGTTTTTGATGGACATATGCTAAACCACATCACAACATTACTAACTTCATCAAGGAATTTGTTAAGGATCTGATATAAAATTTATTTGACTGGATGGGGATGGTGAAAGGAAAGTTACACTCATGTCTCCTTGACTTGGACCCTGCCAAAGTTACACAGAGGCTCCTATTAGGTGTATTAAAATCGCATTTTCTTTTACTCAATTCAACCTAACTATGGTTTCCTTCTGATTTTATTAAACTTCACTATATCACGGATAACAGAGAGCAGGTTATTATTAAAGTGAAAGAAGGCACTAACTTAGTTTCTCAAGTCATGATATGGCTTTCTTAACAAGCCAAGAGTGTGGTCTTTTTCACTAAACAACCATGATGCATTTCATACTGTATTACCCATGATCACTCAAGAGAACAACAACAAAAAAGCAAATTGTTATAATTTCAATCAATAGACTCCTGAAGCTTTGACAACTGAATGCTCATTTTTCTGCCCTTTTTCAAGTATTCCTACTATTCTAAAGTAAATGGCGACACAACCCCCATCCCACACACACACACACACACACACACACACACACACACACACACACACACACACGGTGGCCAATGCTTTTAATGCAAAGTGTTGACTAGAACTAGAGGAAGACCACCTAAGGTAAAAGATCACGGGTTATTTCCAGGACCAATTATTATATGCCTTTTCATTTTAAAGACTCACCCGAGCTTGGTGAATATGATATGCATTTTCAGCATTCTTCAGGGCCTGGGCTTTGAAATGGTTACTATCTGAAAAAGAAAACTTGTATATATTATCACAAACTTCTTCAAAGATGCAATTCACACCAACACATGTGGATCCCTAAATCTCTATTCTACTTATCCCTAGGCTCATGGAGGGTGAGGGAGATGGGAGGCTAAATTCTTTGACAGAGTTAAGGAGCTGGAAGCATAATGGAGACAGAGGGCTGCCATAGTCTCCAGTAGCCAAAGCCAGCTCACTAAAACCACCAGGGGACTGAGGTCCACTGTCTCTTAGTTCCTGGGGTTTCTTCTACAAAGTGATGCCAACAGCCAGGACAAGCAAGACAATAAGGATTCAAAATTTTAATGTGTTTATGATGGATGGAACTATTTATTTTGTATTTTATCTTTCTTTTTAATTACTTTTTGGGTGAAACTATTTAAACAGAATACAGATATGTATAACCTACAAGATGCTCTGAAGCACTCACATTCTCTTTTATTTCTAGCTCAACATGATCTTGATCATTATTCCTGTGAAATTCCTCTCAAACTTCAACTAATTCCTCCCTCCCCTTGTGATCACAGAAATGCCAACACTGAGCAGTCTTTCTCATGCTTGTATCACCAAGAATCTTGTTTATATGAGAGATGATTTTCTCTGCTGAGACATGTTCACTGAATTCTGTTTCAATACCTTCTATTTCTACTAATAAATCACAACATATAAAATATTCCCAAAGATGAAAGATCATATAACCATACGCTTTCCTTTTCAAATTCTTTAACAAGTTATTATATAGGCTTCTATTATACAAAAACACACTTTCCCTATTCCAATACAATAAATCCTCCTTTTTGATCAATATTACCTACAAATCAAGTCAAAACTTGCAAGAATCAATAATGTATATAACCTTAGATATGAAAAATGGAGGGTACCCACTTCCTCTAACTCCTGATTCAAGACTCACCATAATCGTCCTGTGTGATGTTAACTACCACTCCTCCACCAATGTCAATTTGTCTTTGGGTAGAACTGTCTTCCAGTTTCCTTAAGATTTCTTCCTGGATCCCATCATGACCCATGTCTCGTTTGCGACTCATGAAATGGGCATACAATTCTGTCTGAGTGATTAAGAAGTTGAGTTTTCGCTGTTGCCTCTTGGCCTAAAGAGGGAGAAAAGTTGAAAGTGAAAATAGAGCCAAATTATAAATTACATCTAAGAGGCAGTCAACAGAATTCACCAAACCTTTAAACAGTCTGCATGCAGTTCCTTTACAAATCTTTTACCTTTAAAAAAAGGTAAAAGTTGCTAATAAACAATTTTATTTTAGTCAAGTCAGTGGTACTAAAAGCAAGGAATAATTTTCATTTATAATCAAGTAATAATCTAAATTTTGCCCTCCTTTACAATATGAAATCTTTTCTCCATTAGGCTTCTGTCTAAAATGTTTCTTTGGTGTATAAGATTTCTATACTGGCACTGAGACATCAACTAAATTGAAACAACATATTCTATTTTATTACCTGGATAGTAGATACATGTGTATACCTTTTATTATTTTAAAAAATATAAACATGTCAAAACTCTTCTGTTTTATCACCAAAAGTCAAAATAAGTGACAAGGAGCTATAAATTATTCTGATAGTCAATGCGGCAGGTATGTGAGAATAAGAGGTCAATCCAAAGAAGAAAGCACTTCCAAAAACAATCTATAATTCACTTGCGATAATGATAGCTACAAAACATGAATATAGACCAAATATGCACATGCTCATGTAGGTGCAAATATACACTTTTTTTAAATGTGAGAAAGCTTAATTAAAGGTGCTTCTGGGAGCTGGCCTGATAGCTCAGTTAGAGCACAGCCTTGTAATACCAAGGTCATAGTTCGGATCCCCATACCAGCCAGATATCAAAAAAAAAAAAAGGTGCTTCTGAAATAACCTGATAAGGAAAATAATCATTATGTCAATAAATAAAATCATTCTTAAGACAGACCAAAAAATGAGTAAACAAATAATCCAAAAGACCAAATTATATGGAATATAGCCCACAACATAAACACCAGAGTCATTATTTTGAATAACTATTTTATAATAAAATTCATATGAAGTATACTTGACTTATCCTTGATCCATCTCCCTGAAAGAAAAACAATAAAACAAGGAACATGGCAAAGAAAGAACAAAAGTTCCAAAGTATACTTTATGAAACACTACATAAAATTATCCTTCCTCTTTAAGGCTTTATAGCATGTGAGCCAGATTCAAATTAGAAAAAAATTGGGGGGAAAGAATTTAAGAGAAAATTAAGGTTACTCTCTCTTCATGGATGTTCATGTTCCAAAGCTAAAGTGCAATAAAGACAACCTTTTTAAACTAAAACAGTTAAGAAAAAGAATAACATCTTTCATCTTAAAGAAGCTAATGACCATATGTTTAAATGAACAAAGTCAATTAAAGGAATAATAAAAATACATCAGAAAGTTTTATTTCAAACATTCTGAGAAAGACACATAAGTCAACATGACCACTGATGAAACTCCTATCAGATTATCTATAATAGGTTAGAGAATCTAGATCTCACAAGCCTAGATTATAAACCAAGCTGCTTGTAAAACTGCAAGACTAGGATGGGCCCACGGGCCTCAGCCCTGCCCCTGCCCACAACCAGGCAATCAACTGAGCCAGCCGCCCGGCATACTAAGACAGAAGCCAAGGGCTGGGCCAGCCCTGCCCTGCCCCCCACCCCTCAAGTACATATCAGCCATGTGTGTTTCTTTGGGGTGTGTGACTTATCTGCTCATGTCTTCCACCAAATTTCTGCTTTTATTTTATTTTTTAAAAGATGACTGGTAAGGGGATCTTAACCCTTGACTTGGTGTTGTCAGCATGATGCTCTCCCAAGTGAGCCATGGGCCGGACCTCTAAATCATTTTTAAAATTTCTTTTTGCATTAAAGATGTTAATCTTTGAGTGTTAAATTTGTTCCTTATCAACTGACTTTAAATTTAATTTGTGATGTTTTCCTTCATTTGTCTGTTGAGAAAATAATTTTCTACCTAATATTTTTTAAAAAACCCAAAATTTCAAGACTAACTCTCAAATGCCTCTAAACTCAGTGAGCTAAGAATTCCCAACAGCATCAAATGTTTACTAACTCAATAATACAATTATCTTGCACGTAAATATAAAAATTACCAAGAGAACTTAAGAAAACTGGAGAAAATCCATATTCATCCTCAAAGCCATGATAAAAAAAAGAGAAGATCAAGAGCTCAGAAGAGAGGCTTCTGGTCAAGATGGCAGAATAGACGGTCACCAGCATCACTCTTTCCCACAAATTAACCAATTTACAACTATTAAAAAGCAACGAGAGCCAAGCTGGGGATGCTAGAGATCAAGGGAAGAGGACGAGAGACCTACAGAGTGCATGAAGGCAGAAGCCACAATGAAAGAAAGAAAGAACCACTCCAACTGTTTCGAGCCCTGGCCACTTCAAGGCTGGAGCTAGTGAGCACACGGACCAGAACCTGGCAAAAGCTGCAGCTGTGCCCTTCAGATGAAGTTGCTTGGAGGCTGCAGGGGAGAAGAGGGCCTTGGTGGCCCCCAGGCCAGCAAGACTACTAACAGGATTCCGTGAACTCACAAAGGAATGAGGAGCCACAACAATGGAAAAAAAGGAGCCACTCAGAGGCCAGTGAGTCATTACATGGGATTGGTGCATGGGCCTCCCCATGGGAAGTGTTTGGAACGTGGGCAGTGGGCCTGAGGGTGCCCCAGGGGAACACTGGGGAGCACAGCAAGGACAGCTGATCTGCCTCCCAAACAGTGTATGACCATTGAGTAGAGACTGGTCAGGAATACAGAACTGAAAGAGGTGCAGTTTGCTGAAAAGACTCAGGCCCAGACCAAGTTTCTACACAACCCAGGTGTACCAGATCTCACGAGAGCCAGAAGTACCTATGAAGTCAACCATTAAAACCTGAGCTGAACAAAAAGCCTTCCCTAGAGAATCAGCAGGAAAGCAACAATTTTGCTCAACCACAGAGCTCAAGTGCTGGTCCCTACAGGAAGTTGCCCCACTTTAAAAGTAAGCAAAGGACAACAAATTAGTTCCAGTGCAGAGTTTAAGTGGTAGGAACAGCAAATAATTCAACACAGAACTGGAAGAAAAAACAAAATACCCACACGCTAGAGACAAAGTTTGATATTAACTAGTAAAGGTCTCACATCACCAAAGAACACCTATAAAACCTAGAAGGACCAGAAATCCCCAGGGCTACCAAGCCAGGGATGGGGGAGGGCCAAAGGGCCAAGGGCCTCAGCCATGACCCCCAACACCTGCAACCAGCCCAGTGACAACCATTGAGACACCCCAAGAAGTGCCCCAGGCTCTCCCGAGCTGAGGTGGTGGCGGGTCGAGGGCCTCCACCTCACCCCCGACACCCACAACCAGCCCCGTAATGAACAAGACACCGCTGGAAGCCCCCCTGTCTCCCATGCAGGAATGAGGGGTGCCACAGGCCTCAACCCCGCCCCTCCTCTCTCCTCCTTCTCCCACCCTATTTCCTTCCCCCCTCCCCACTCCCCCAACAACTGCCCATGTAAAAAAAAAATATTAATAAGTAGACTTAAAAAAAAAGAAAAAAGGAAAAAAAAAAGCTCAGAAGAGGCAACAAAGCTACTGTAAGTACTATAGCAGTACCTATACCTGAAAGAAAACATCATCCAATCCATTGATTCCCTTCTTTCTCCAAACCTCAACTTTCTTTCCATTCATCTCAACAGGTTTACCACTGGCCACACAATGACTTCGTTCTCTTATTCTCTTCTCTTGCTTCCCTGAACAATATACACAGCTTAGTTCAACTGACATCAAGTTTAGCAATAGTACTGGCTGCAAGTTAAAACAGTAAAGTAGGTGGGGTTGGGTCTCAGAAAACTGACTAATTGTCAACTGTCCCTATCTAGTCCTAAATTTTGGTAGCCTTGATCGTCCAACAAACTTAAATTCTAGCCAGCACCTGGAAACAAACCAAGACAAACTATAAGCTGCTTTCTTATTCTTTTGCTCATTCCTTCTTTGTTGCTGTTGTTGTTCCTCTGGAGATATACAGAGGAATAAGGCTGTACAGAATAAAGGAAAACGGCATAGAAGAAATGAGGCAAAGGCCTTTTGGGGGAGGGCCTTACTGAAAGAATAAAAACAGAATTGGTTTACTGGACTAAAATCACTATCCTTAAAGTTATGTCTTTAAACAAATTTTTGATGGTTTCACTGGTTAGATATAAAATTTTCTTTGTTTTGGCAGCTGGCCAGTATAGAGATCAAACCCTTGACCATGGTGTTATAACACCCTGCCCTAACCAACTGAGCTAACTGGCCAGCCCCTCTGATGTAAAATTTTCAAAGTGTAAAGCTACCTCTTGATATGGGAGTAGTAATGAAGGTTTTCACAATTTTATTCTTTAGCCCTACCTCCCGCATTTCCTCATCCAACTTCCGCTGCTCCAAAGCTTCCTTCTCTGCACGCTTGCGGTGCTCCTTCTCCACCTTCTCATATTTCTTCCAGTACAGAAGCATCTCCTTGGTGAGGCGACGGGCACGAGGCAAGGTCTCCTTACAGTTCTTCTGGGCCTGCAAGGCAGCTCGACGCACCTCCTTCATGCACTGGTGGGCAAGCTGCAAACAACAACATTATCACAAGGGAAGACCCAATACCAGGGGCCCTGTACTCTAAATCACATCATTCCTCAATCTGTTCAGTACAAACAGTCCCCTATGGCCACATCTTTCTCCCCAACCTGATTAATGTCCCTGTATAGCACTATGATCAAGGCCCAGACAGTGAGGTAGTATCAGATGTATGAAATCTACTCACATCTATCACCTAAGAAGATAAAACAAAGAATAATGATTAAGAGGGACCTGAGATGTGCTGGGAAGTTACAAACTGCTATCACACATAATAATAATAGCTATTGTTCCTTATTATATGTTAGGTACCATTTTAAGCTTAACATGTATTAAACTAGTTTATTCACAAAAACCCTATAAAGTTAGTATTCTTATCATCCCCATTTTACAGATGAGGAAACAGAGAGTTTGAATGACTAACCCAGAAAACACAACTACTATCCTCACAACTCTCAAAGGAAGTTGTGTTACTTCCCTTTAAGGGAAGGATTCACATCATCATTTCTTAGATAAAGAGATGGAGCACAAGAAGATTCCATGATCTGCCCAAGGAATTAGAGTGGGGTCTGGTCTTATCCAAACACATTCAAATGCCAGAAATGTGACAAAGAACAATTTTATTTATTTAAACAGACTGAAAACATTTAGAAACTCTCTCAGGTACTATTAGATTAATGATCAACAGCTCACAACAAACAAGAGTGGTTAGAATGGATCGAAAGAACAAGAACATATTCTAGCAAAACATGAAATGGAAAATACAAAACTACAATTTTACCTTTCGGCTATTGGTGAGAAACAGGTTACGAGCCGAAGCTTTCTGCTTGTTGGCCTAAAATATTTAAAAATACTATTTCATTTAGGATTCATTTCTGAAATCAGATTATGTAGATTGATAGTATCTTTTATTCAATTCCTGGAGGGTTAGAAAATAAAATGTCAAGCCAAGTGTATGCAAGATACATTACTTCTAAAAGTCATCCAACCAAGGTCAGGGGTTTGGATCCCTTCACCAGCTAGCCACCAAAAAATAAAATAAAATAAATAAATAAAAGTCATCCAGATGTACTGTCTCCACATCATACATAAAACTACTAAAGAAGCATTAAGAAGAATAAGCTAGTGTTGCAGCTGTCTTAGAGTCTACTGTATACTTTTGGAAAGAATTTAAGTTATATATGAAGTTTGAAGTGCACTACGAAAATGTAACGTACCCAAACCTTAGCCCCACCCTGATTTAAAACACGTTGCCTTCCAGGGCCAATCTGCAAATCTGAGAGAGCAGAGTACAAAGACACGGGAATCATTAGGAAAAAGGTAAATTAGCCTCCCAGTTTGTGATTCTAGCCCCATCTCCAGCTGGGGAAAGTCTGCTGTCACTATTACTCAATTTCTGCCACCACTTAAGCCTCATCTCCAATAAAAATTCCAAGGCAGACTTAACACAAGATGATTCAAGAAGCCCACAACCCAGTCTCCAGCTCTTCATGTCCTCCACTCCAGCTTTAAAAAAAAACCCTTGATGAAGAAACATGACTTCCCGCCATGTCCATCTGACATGGGAAAAGACACAGAAGAGGCAGAGCTGAGTAGATCTCTATTAAAGAGCCTTCTCCTTGAGTTGGAAGAAACAATGAGTGCAATGTTACACAGGGGGCTCCCACCTCAGACTGTCTGCTTCAGGGAATTTTTGAAGTCTTTTATCAAAAACTTCCTTTTACTAATTCTTATGTAGCTACTGCCACTTTAAAACCAAGATCCTCAAATATTCCCACTGAAAAGTCATTCCCTATCATTGGAAAGGCATCATCTAAGCCTCTTCATCAAATATTAAAAGCAGGTTTTCCCATAACTTTCCCATCAAGAATGATCATACATAAACTATCTCTACAGAAATACTTATTAACTGCTATGGGAAAAAACAGTAATTTTACAGTAACAAAGCACTACCATACCAAGGGATCAAAGCTAATATTATCAGTATCTGTGCCACCTGATGTGATAAACTAAGAAAGACGTGTCATTCCTGTGGTGATCCTGCCAAAGATGTATAACCCAAATTTAATCATGAGGAAACATTAGACAAACCTAAGTTCAGAAACATTCTACAAAATAATAGGCCTAAAACTCTTTAAAAATAACAATGCATGAATGACAAAAGCTGAGGAATTATTTCAGATTAAAGAGACAACAACTAAATGCAACATGTAATCCTTGATTGGATCTTGGATTAAATAATGGGCGGGTGGGGAGAGGAACTATAAAGGACATTATGGAGACAACTGATGAAATTTTAGTATGGACAGTGGGTCAGAACAGTATTATGTCACTGTTAAATTTCCTAATCTTTATAACTGCACTGTGATTAAATATGAGAGAATGTCCTTTTTCTTCAAAATATACACTGAAGTATTAGAAGTAAGTTTGGCACAGAGTCACACTAACCTTAAAAATGATAGAGAAAAAAAAAAGGTATTCGTGTACTGTATATAACAAAAGCCACTGAGGCAAACAATTGCTAAATATGAGTAAAGTATATATGGCAGATCATTCTTGCCATAATACTTTTTTTTTTAATTTTTAAATTTTGCTTTTTTTTTTTTGGTTGGCCAGTATGGGGATCCAAACCTATGACGTTGGTGTTAACACCATGATCTAAACAACTGACCTAATCAGCTAGCCCTAAATTTTTACTTTGAACTAACTTAAGACTTACAGAAAAGTTGCAAAAATAGCACAGAGTTCAGGCCGGCCTGTGGCTCACTCGGTAGAGTGCGGTGCTGATAACACCAAGGCCACGGGTTCGGATCCTATATAGGGATGGCCGGTTTGCTCACTGGCTGAGCGTGGTGCTGACAAAACACCAAGCCAAGGGTTGAGATCCCTTTACCGGTCATCTTTAAAAAAAAAAAAAAAAAAGCACAGAGTTCTCTTACATCTCTCCCTCTGCTTCCCTGATTTTAGCATCTTACATGTAGCCATACTACAATTATTAGGAAAAGGAAATCAACAATTAACACTGGTATAATATTATTAACTAAATTACAGGTCTTACTGGAATGTCAACAGTTTTTCCACTAATATCCTTTAACTGTTCCAGGATTTTATGCAGGATGCCACATTGCATTTGGCTACTTTTCTCAGTCTCTTCATGTCTGTATATCCTCAGTCTTTCTCCTTCATGTCCTTAACACTTTTGAAAAGTACTAAAAAATTATTCTGTAGAATATCCCCCATTTGGGGTTTTCTGGTGTTTTCTCATGATTGGAATAAGGTTATTTACTTTTGGCAAGAGTACCACAGAAATGATGTGTTCTTCTCAGTGCATCACATCAAGGAGTTCATGACGTCAAAATTTATATTAGTGATGTTTAGTTTGATCACTTGGTAGAGGTGCTTTCTTGTCAGTTTGCACCACTATTATTACCATCTTTTCCCTCATGCTAATCCACATGCTGGAGTAGATGCTTTGAGTCTAGGCAAATCCTGTTTCTCCTCTAATTTTTGCTCTCTAATATTAGCATTCATCAATGGAGCTGGTCTGCAACAATTACTACTATGGTGTTTGCCTAATAATAAATTTCTATTTCCTTGTTTCCTTCTTCACTTATTGTCATTTTGGCCTGTAAAGAAGAGATGTGCCTTCTACCTCAACTATTTATTCAATTACTTACTTCTAACAGTATGGATGCATGGATATTTCTTTTATTCTATGGATTGAAATCCAATTGCTCCAATTATTCTAGCTTTGACCATTAGGAACTCTTGTAGGATGGCTTCTATGTTCTTCTGACAATCCCCTATCTTTATTCAGCACTTCCTCACTTTCTGGTACCAGAAAATGTGTCAGGATCATCTTGTATTTTTCTTATACAGTTCTGGAATAAACCATTTCTCAAGGAGCCCTGGTTCCTTTCACTGGTGAATAAAAGGTGTTTGGAAATCAAGATCTGGGCACCTGGTATCCTCATTGCTTCTCGAGTTTAATTGCTTCTAGGCCCTCTTAGCGGACACAACTAGAAAAAGCATATGTACAAATCCACGAATAAACACCCATCTATATTTCTGTATCTATCTGTGTGTGTATATGTGTGTATGTATATGTATACGTACGTGTGTGTGTGTGTGTGTGTAAAACTGAGAGTTCATATAGATATCTCTGCTTGTAATTAAAATCCACAGGCTTCATTTTAGCTTTCCCCCTTTCCTTACTTAAAACTCCTTTCTCCAACAGTGAAAAACTAGCTCAAATCTACAACATATTTACTTCATTTGCTTAATCTACAATATATTTGCCTCATTTGCTCAATCCTACTATACACATAAAGTAGTTTCAAAATTGTTAATCCATTCCCCTGAGAGACAAGGTCAAGGGTTCAGATCCCCATACCAGCCAGCCGCAAAAAATAAAATAAAGGTAAAGATGTCTAAACCATTCACCTGTGAGAAACACTTTTACCATATCAATCACAGCCTCTATGTATAGTTCTTTTGGTCTTTAGCTTCATATATCCAGTTAGACACTGATTTCTTAAGTTGCTAATGTTAGTTCTTTTCTTCCCTACCCCCTGTTACACATTTGGAACACAGTCAAATTCATATGTTAAATTTGTATTCTATTTTGTCCATATAAACCCTCAATCTCCCCCTCTACCCACATCTTGGTTAGTTTTCACAGTTTTGTTTATTCTGGGGTATATGAAGCGTATATGAAACAATTACTATGTTTCCAAAAGTCAAAAAGATACACAAAAATATATACTCAAAGACGCCCTCCTCCTCCCTCCTGCTACCCTGCTTCCATTCCTCCCTTTCATTTTATGCCTTTCCACCTGCCATCCATAAGAAATCAATCACTTTAACTTTTGGTTTATCCTTCTTGAATTTCTTTTGCACCAATAAGCAGATATTTGTGTATTTTCTTATATCCCCTTTTTTCTTACACGAAGGGTAACATACTATAAATACTTGCTTGTGCTTTGTTTCTCTTAACAGTATGTTCTTGAAATTTCTCCGTATCTGTTCAAAATACATAGTACTCCACTGTGTAGATCTATCCTAGTTTAATGCAAGCACTCTCCCATGTATGAGTATTTAGGTTATTTCCATTCTTCTGCAAATGCTGCTGCAATGAATAACCTTCAGTATATGTATTTGTGTAGTGTTTGAAGTTTATCTTCAAGGTAGATTCATAGAAGTGGGAGTGCCAGGAAGTGCACAGAAGTTGAAAGCCACGTGCTTATGTAGTTTGTCAGGTATTGCCAACTTTCCCAACAGCAATGTATGAGAGTTCCTGATTGTCCACAGCCTCCTTAACAGACTGTGTTGACATATTTTCAAATTTTTGCCCATGTGATGGGTGACAAAAGGTGTCTAGGTGTTATTTTTATTTGTATTAAACTAATTAGAGAGACTCAACCTTTTTCATATGTTTGAGGGCCATTTTTGTAGCTTTCATTGTGAATGGTCTATTTGTCTTTTTCCCATTTATCTATTAACATGTGGCCCTTTGTCCCTCAATCTTTTAAGAGTTCTTTATATATTAGAGACAATTGCCCTTTGACCATATAGTACACAATGTGATTAACTTCTCCCATTTTATCCATTGTCTTTTGATTTTGTTTGTTTGTTTTTGTCATGTAAAAATTTATTTCTATATAGTCAAATTTATCAATATTTTCTTGTACTGACTACGGACATTGAGTCAAAGTTAGAAACTCTTTTCTTATAGAAAGGTTAAATAAGAATGCAATCATGTTTTCTTCTGGTACTTGTATGGTTTCTATTTTTTTTTTTTTTTACATTGAGATCCCTAATCTATTTGGAATATATATGTGAGATACAGATCTAATTTTATGTTTTTCTAAATGACTACCCTACTGTCCCGGCACCACTAATTAAAAAGTCCAAAAGTTTAGTACTGGACTATTTGCCTCTACATGTGACAAGTCCATGCTTTTTTTTTTTTTTTTTTTTTTAAAGATGACCAGTAAGGGGATCTTAACCTTTGACTTGGTGTTGTCAGCACCACACTCTCCCAAGTGAGCCACGGGCCGGCCCTAGGACCACGCTTTTTTAACTGTAGAGGTTCTGTAGTATATTTTAACATTTGGTGGGGCTTTTTCAATGTTTCCACAGCTGCTCTTGCATACTGACTTTATCCATACAGACTTTAGTATCAACTTTCCTCAATTTATGAAATATCCTAATTATAAAATATCAAATTTATAATGAAATATCCTGTTCAAATCAGGATTGCACTCAATTCATCATTAAGGGTAAGATGGAAACAATTGATGAATCTGCATAAAAGGTATATGGACATTCCTTGCACTATTCTTGCAACTTTTCATCTTGAAATTATATCAAAATAAAATGTTATCAAAACCAAAGAAATTAAAACAGTAAAAAGAATACTTATACATGTCTTTTAAATTATTCACATTTTCTTCTAGTGCCTGTGTTTATTCAACATCCAAATGTTTATAAATTCTCTAATAAACATACCATCTCCTTTTTATTTTAACTTTCTCTATCAATTTGCTATCTAATATTGATTTGCTGTCAAATCTTTATTGCTTTATTTAAGAAAACTGTGTTCCTTTCTGAAAGAGGTTTTCTTCTGTTTTTCTGACCACGGAGAATCACGCAACTAATTATCTTGTGAATTCTAACCAAATTCTAGAAAAATAATTACCTGAAGAAAGTATTACTCAGCATTCTCTCAATTCCAACAGATTAGTCTCCTTTCTGAACTTTATCTGTGAAATATCTAGCTCTCACAGCAACTCCTTAGAGAATGGGGAGAGAAAACATTCTCTCCATTCCCTGTACTGGAGGCATTCACTTACCTTTGGTAGTTCCTTTTTCACAATGCTGAGCCATACTTTCCTGCGACGAGCATTAAGCTGCTCAATGGATAAGTGCTTCTTCTTCGTGCCAGGGGGAGGGGCATCATGAGAAAACTTGGCAAAGACTTTGGTCTGGTGGTGGTGGCGACGAGGGGATTCCTCAGAGGAAAGTTCTTCATCTCTTCGTCTTTTTTTCTTCACTTTTTTCAACTTGGCTGCAAAGAAAACAGATGCTCATAAGGTTGCATTTCCTCCCCTCCACAGGAGACACCCACAAAGCAACCTTATCTCTTTAAGAAAATTCAAAGTTTTTTCCTCATTCTATCTGAGGCTGGCAAAGGTTATCCCTTTATCTACTCAGGCCCATGAATATTCCAAGAGGAAGATCTCACCAATTTGGAAAAGAACACGAGACACTCCCTCTGATTACATAAAAGAGAAATACAGAATAAAACCTGAGAACCAAATTTTTTTTTAATCCAACAATAGGCAAGGAGGCTTATGAAGTATCATGGGCTCAAGGAGTAGTCACAAGGAAGGAAACTTATTTCTACTTGGCAATGTGAGATGGCTAACGAAAAATAACAGAGAAGAAAAAAATAAATTGATATGACACTAAGACTTGAAAGAGAAAAATTATACAAAGAACAAAACATTTGGGTTGCAGGGAGGGTGTGAAAGATGAGAAAACATAGAGATTAACAAAGAGGATATGGGAGAAATAAAGGAAGAAAGCTAAAAAGAGCCTTTTTGAGTAGAGTGCATACCTTCAGGTGAATAAAATCTGCCTTATACAGATAGTTTAAAACTTTCCCTTCCTGTTTCCTTCCTGATTTCCAGCTGTTTAGAAATTAGTAAGAGAGGAAAGGACATTTCCTGGCAAACATGCAAACAAACACTACAGAAGATCATCAGGAGGTGATCTATTCTAAATCACCTCAGACAGAAAAAATTATGACTTATTCCAAACACTCCAGGTTACTCTTCATAGTTCTCGTGTGTAACTAACTTCTCTCCATCCCAGAACATTTTCAACATTTGCAGAGGGAGTAGAAGAAAAAGGAAATAAACTATTTGCCTAAACCTTTGGCTAGGAATGCACAGTTCTTAAGTCTTTCAAATTCTAGAAAAGACGATAAGCCAAATTTGAAAGAAAATTAATAATACTTACTAGTAATTAGAAAGGAGAGACAGGTTTTTTTAGATAAAGCAAATTTCTACTACATGGAATGTGTTTAAAGTCCAAACGTACCAGCAGGCCACACTCAATTCTGAAACTAAAAATGAATAAATATGGAAGGCAGTTCAACATGCTCACCTTTAAGTTTCTTTTCCTCCTTGAATTTCCTTTTTTTAGGTCCAAGTAGGTGCCGTTGTTGCTCATAGAAAGGGTCATATGTGGAGAGCAGGCCTGCACTATAGTATTGGTATTGCTGCAACTGAAGGAGAGAAAGACCATGATAGACCTGTCTGTGTTCTATAGCATAGCCTTCAAATCCTCGTTACTACAGAAAATTGAGCCATAGGAAATCATAGCTTCTTCCCACAAAGAGACCAGTAAGGATTTAATACATCAGAGAATTATTTCCTCAACTTCAAAACAAAATGCATGCAACTGCCATGCACATGACAGGTTGCTGGAAATAACTGAAGAAAGAAAACCATGCTTCAGAATTTCTACCAGAATATTAACTTATTCCTGACAAGCATTTGAGAGATGCAATTAATTCCTTGCAAAAAGGTCTCCCCTTGAGTCTTATTTTCCCACTGACATGATTCTCAGTAATGGTGGGTGCATACAGCCCCAGCCCCATATGCAGCTGGGTACAGAGGACTGAGATGCATGGCCAACGTGTAAGCAGGAGGCTCACTACATCCCTGTCCTGGCCCCACACAGAGGTATGGGTAGAGACATTCTCACAGGACATGGCTTTGAGCCCCAGCCTCTCCTCCTCAGGACACCTGCAACTGTGTCCACAGTTCTATGACTCTTCTCCTGCAAGGGGATTCCCAGACCATGGCCCTCCAACAGGAGTCCCAAGATGTGCATGGCCAGGGTTCTGCCAGGCCCCTCCCCCTTGACCCACACTCCATTCACATGTCCAACTGGTCCTGGAGTCTGCCATCCCTGTCACAACAGACGAGGCTGCATTCATATCTACAGGAGGGCAGCATATGTGTGCTTCGGACATGACCTGCTATGACCCCTACTGGGACTGGCTGACTCCCCACTAGAGTAGAAACTCAGGACAGGAATTTGTTGTTTCATGAATTACATTAAGTGCTTAGAAAACTGAGTGTACACAGTAGGCACTTCATAAATGTTTGCTGAATGAATGAACCCCAACCAGCAAAAAAAAGTCTCTCCTTGGAAATTAATCAATAAGAAATAAACCATATTTCAATTACCAGTAGGTCCCCAGGATTTACTAAGGCTCCTGATGTTTGCTTGTTTGCTATTCTGACTCTTAAGTCTTACATTTGCTTCGAAGTCACCAGTTATCCCAATTCTGCAGTCTTTGAAGTCTTTTCTCTCTTCATCTCCCACTGAGAATCTGTCATTATTATGGAATAGTACCTATGTTGTCAGAATTCTAATACATGAATAATTTTTTCCATCCAGAAAGTGTAAATCCTTTCAAACATTTCATTTAAATTAACCTCCACATCTCACATTAATTTTGTCTCACTTATTAGTAATGCATAAATATGAATGTAAGTTAAAATCAGGTAGTCCACTATTTAATCTCTTTCCTGGATTACAGCCAAATGAGTTGTCCAAAGATTGAGACTAGGATGGAACTGTTACATAGAGAATTATTACAAGGTTCTCTGTCCAATAAGCATTCATAAAACTGCATACTTAAATTCTGTGAACTTTCCTATATATATGTTTTGCTTTAATTTAAAAAATGAGCAAATATTTGGAACACCAAGTACCTTAGCACTGGACTTTAAGAAGGAAATCTCTGAATCAAAATGGTCAGATATTCTACTGTTTATCACTTCTACAGGTTTATAAGCTTCAGCACATTATTTAAAGCTCTGTGAACTAACTCTGGACCTTAAGTAATTATTGGAAAATTGTTTGGTCTTTAAACACGTACAATGTGATCATTATACACAATGTGCCACACTTCTGGCAAAAATCAGAAGGCTTTTGGTAACAGTGTTCAAATAGTTGTCACTTAAAACTATCATCATTCTAATGTGAGTCTGTGAAGAAAGAGGGTTTTTCCAAGATAGGAGCAATTGCATTAAAAAGCAAACAGTAGAATGCAAACATTATGGCAGTTCCTCAAAAGGGTAAGTACAGAATTACCACATGACCCAGCAACTTCTCTAAGCATATAACCAACAGAAATAAAAACATACAATCACTCAAAAACTTGTGCACAAACGTTCATAGCGTCATTATTCATAATAGCCAAAAAGTGGAAATAACCCAATCAGTTCAACTGAAGAATGGATAAATATAATATAATGGAATATTCAGCAATAAAAAGGAATGAAGTACTGATACATGCTATAACATAGTTGAACCTTGAAAACATGACACTAAGTGAGAGAAGACCAACATAAAGGACCACAAGTTGTATGGAATGTCTAGAATTTATAGACACGTTTATAGAGACAGAGGGTAGACTGGTGGTTGCCTAGTTGTACGGGGGATGGAGAGAATGAGGAGGAACAGCTAAAGAGTATGGGGTTTCTTTTCGAGGTGATAAAAATATTCTGGAATTAGACAGTGATAACAGTAACACAACTCTATGAATATACTACAAAACCACTGTATAACACACTTCAAAAGACTGAATTATACTTGGTATGTGAATTATACTCAATAAAGCGGTTAACAACTACCACCACCTAAATATAAAGTTAAAATGGTGTATCTTTAATAACTATAAACCAGAGGAAGAATACCCAGCATGAAAGTCTGAGGTTTCTCCTGAAACTCTCACCTCCTTGTCTTTACTATACTTGTTTTGGTGAAGTTTCCTATATTTGTGTAGTCGAAGCATGTTGTGAAGTTCTTCTCTGCTGAGATTGAGTTCTTCTTCTTCTTCTTCTTCATTGTCTTCACTCTGAGAATCTGCCTCACTGGACTCATCACTTAGCAGAATGTTCTGAAAAAGGGAAAAAAATGGAAAAAAACTTTTGCTCTGAAGCAATTTCATTTATAATCCAACCACTTTTTCCCCAGATCCCAAAACAATGAAAAAAAAAAAAAAAAAAAAAAGGGAGGAAAGCCATTTCAGTTTTCCTTAAATACTCTTATATTACTCTTTATCAATTCAACTGAAAAACAAAAGCACTAATTAAACTTAGTGGGCACAAATTAAAGTAAACTAAAACACCGGAAATGCTATAAACAGCAACAAGGCTAAATTGCATCAAATACATAGACTTTATGTAAGATATAACTAAATAGCAAATACCAAGGCAAACAAAACAAAAAAACTACCTGTAGGGTATAAAGGAATATAGAAAGGAAGCTGTGATAGCTAAAAAAGGAAAAACAACCCGAATATCCATTAACTGATGAATGGATAAACACAATGTGGTATATCCAGATAATGAAATGTTATTCAGCCATAAAAAGGAATGAAGTACTAATATATGTCACAACATGAAGAACCTTGAAAACAAGATGCAAAGTGAAAGAAACCAAACACAAAAGGCCACTTATCCTATGATTCAACTTATATGAAATGTCCAGAATAGGGAAACCAACAGAGACAGAAACCAGATTAGTGATTGTCAGGGGTTGGAGAAAGTAGAGAATGGGGAGTGACTGCTAATGAGTACAGGGTTTCTTCTTGGAGTGATGAAATATTCTTAAATTAGATAGTGGTAATGGCCATACAACTTTGTGAATATACTAAAAACTACTAAACTATACACTTTAAAAGGTGAATTTTTTTTTTTCCTTTTTTTGTCTTTTTTCATGACCGGTAACGGGATCGCAACCCTCAGTGTCGCGCCCGTACCGCGACAGGCAACGGGATCGCAACCCTCGGTGTCGCGCCCGCATCGTGCTCAACCAGTGAGCGGACCAGTCTCTATATGGGATCCGAACCCTCGGCGGGAGCACCACCGCGCTCCCAAGCACCGCACTCTACCGAGTGTGCCACCGGGCCGGCCCTAAAAGGTGAATTTTATGGCAAGTAAATTATATATCAATTTTTAAAAAATGTGATGGCATAAAGATTTCTGCATTCCTAACAGCCTAAAGCCTTACTGATTGGGAGAAAATCAGACCTTTTACACATGAGCCTTTTGAAACGCCTTGTGGCAATAATGAAGGATTTAAATTACGCTGAGTTCTTCATAGAAGTATGAAATAATTAGTTTCCACAGAAGAAATGCTATCCTTAATTCAGTTTGGATATTGACAGTAATCATTTAATAGCATAAATGAGATTATACCACTCCCCTGCTTGCAAATACTCCAACAGCATACAACCGTGAATAAAATAAAATTCCTTAAAATGGTGTACAAAGCCCTGTGTGATCAGACTCTCTTAACCTCATCTTCTACCATCCCCCTCATTCACTATGTTCCAGCCACACTAGCCTTTTCTCCCCCAAACATGCCAGGTTGCTTCTTTTCTCATGTTTTGCAATTGTTCCTTCTCATTTAAATGCTCTTACCTTAGACCTTCACATGGTTCTCTCTGATCATTCAGAAATCAGTTGAATGTTACCTCATTAAAGAAGCGATATTTATTTACTTGTTTACAGGCTTACTCCCTGCCTCTCTCCTTTGTAATGTAAGCACCACAGGGCAGGAAACTTGTCCATCAACAATAGTACCTGGCATGTGGGTGCACCCAACCAACATTTGTTGAATGAATGAACTACTCAGGGACTGATGGAAATTTGATTAATATTCTTGATTACAACATGAGCCAATGAGGGTAAGGATCTTAACTGATCAGTTTTTGTACTCCCTCTTTCCCCACAGTGCTTTGTACTCAATAAATGTTCGTTAAAACGATTTCATTGAACCTTTCAGGTTTTCTCTATAATCTCTTCAAAAAAACCCCCCCCATATCTAATATAAAAGACTCATATCTGGAAAAATCTTTATCAATCTGCCAGAATGAGTTGATGACTTTCCCTTCTATTAGTAATTTTAATAGATTACTTGGATTGTAAACATTCAGCCTTATCTCTTACCTTTAGCCACTTTCTGCTTTTCTTCAACTTAGAGAAGTTATATAAATTTCCCTTGTCAGATTTTGGTTCTGTAAAAAGAAACAGAAAGAATAAAATAAATAAATAAATGAAGAGACAACTGCCCCAAGAGAACTGAGAGCCCAAAGAGGGATCTCACACCACACTGACCTGACTGCAGAACTCCATTCAATGAATATGTGTTTAACATTCCAGAATTGCTTGTTCCAGAAGTTTCACCGAGCAATGAATTTGGAGGTTCTTCCTTAACTTGTATTAAGGGATCCCCAGACTGGGGCAATAAGGGATTATTGTCATCCAGTCCATCTTCACTGTCATCACTATAAATTGAAGAATGGTGAGTCCACAATCACAGCTGACCCAGCAAAATATTATAATTTAAGGTTAGCAGAACTGGAAACTTTACAGAAGAAATCGATTCTTTGAATAAGATGACTGTATTTTATTTGAAAGAAGGAAAAATAAATCAAACATAATAAATACCATAAAACACTTTAACCCTTAAATCTACAGGGATAATGGGAATAAAAAATGTGGTAAAACATTACACTGCAAAGGTGGAATAACACACCTTGAAATATTCCTGTTGAAGATGGCTGATGTTTGTCGCAGAAAATGGTCCAACCGAAGGGCCCTCTCCAGGTACTGAAGATAGAGGGGCTTTGCCAGCTCAGTGCAGCCGCCATCGTCCCCGGCACCCAACTCCGAGGCCATAGAACAAATCTGTCTTCATGCACAAGGGCCTCCAACTGCACGGCTGCAAATGAGGATAAGTAGTAAAAGATGAAATACTATTTAGTCTTTCTCTTGCCCGTTTACTCTGAATGTGAAGAGACATCAGACCTTCAAAATCTCAAGACACTAAGAAGATAGCAGTCTACAGAATGATCGTGATACAGCTCTTATTAGACACTACCTATGAATGCAAAGGCAGAAGATAAAAGGATAAGAACATCAAAATACAGAAAAACAACTGGCTGGCCAGTTAGCTCACTTGGTTAGAGCACCATGTTATAACACCAAGGTCAAGGGTTCGGATCCCAGTACCAGCCAGCCACCAAAAAAAAAAGAAACTGTCAAATGTCACAATGAAAATTCATACAGTTGACCCTCAGTATCCATGAGGAACTGGTTCCAGGACATCCTACAGATACCAAAATCTAAGTATGCTCAAGTCCCTGGTATAAAATGCCACAGTATTTGCATATAACGTATGCACATCCTCCAGTATACTTTTTTTTTGGCACTGGCCAGTAAGAGGATCTGTACCAACCTGGACCTTGGTGTTATCAGCACCACTCTCACCAACTGAGCTAACCAGCCAGTTTCTGGTATACTTTAAATCATCTCCAGATTACTTATAATACCTAATACAATGTAAATGCTATGCAAATAGTTGTTATACTGTATTGTTTAAGAAATAATGACAAAAAAAAGGCTGTACATGTTTAATACAGACACAATTTGTTTTTCCAAATACTTTTGATCTGCAGTTGTTTGAATCATCGATATAGAGGGTCAACTGTATTTTACTTTTTCAAAACAGTAACTTGAAATGTATACCCTCTTCCCTTCCCCCCTACAATTAACAATTACTCACAACTATGAATAACAACTATCCAAATCTATACAACAAGCTCACTGTTATGCACCTCACAGAGTAAAGTACTACAGGAGCACTTGTTCCCAGCATCACCTTCAAACAGTTGCTCCCTTCTTCATTTTGTATTTATACTTGTACATATGGGTGCAGCATCCTACTTACTGAGGAATACATATATTGGCAGAGTATTTTACAATCTCTTGTAAAAATGCCATAATGAGTAAAATTTAGAAATGATTTAGAAAATCTGAGCAAAGAGAATAAAAGTGAGAGTGAAAAACATTGGTATAGCTTGAGCATTCTCTTTGCCATCTTATGTTGTTAAAGACAATGTTAGAGTCAAAATGTCTTCACTAGAGAAACAACAAGTATAACAACTTTTCCTTCAGCTGTCTTTCATGTAACACCTTCTGCCTTTACAATGTTATCTCTAAAAACTTATGGGGCTAATCAAGGCCAAGAGTTCGGATCCTGTACCAGCCAGCTGCCAAAATAATTAATTAATTAAAAAAAAATAAAATAAAAAGAGGGCTGGCCTGGTGGCGCACTTGGTAGAGTGCGGTGCTTGGGAGTGTGGCGGCGCTCCCGCCGAGGGTTCGGATCCCATATAGAGACCGGTCCGCTCACTGGTTGAGCGTGTCACGATCCCGTTGCCGGTCGCGGTACGGGCATGACACCGAGGGTTGCGATCCCGTTACTGGTCACGAAAAAAGACAAAAAGGAAAAAAAAAAAAGAAAACTACAGGGGTTAAGCAAAGATTAAATAACAAGACAACTTACAGCAATCAGCCCACCGTCTGATAAAAGTGAGTACTCAATAAACTGTAAATTAGTTTTCAAAAGATCGCAATCATACAAACTAAGTAATAAGCTTTAAAGGAAATCATAACATCTTTATCTTGAGTTGTCTACTCTTTTTACCATAATTTTTAAAAGTTTCTGAATACAGTCATGCATAGCTTAACAACTGGAATTCATTCTGAGAAATGCATCATTAGGCAACCTCATCATTGTGCAAACATCACAGAGTGTACTTACATAAAACTAGATGGTAAGCCTTCCACACACACATGCTATATTGAATAGCCTATTGCTCCAACCACCATCATATATGTGGTCCATCGTTGACCAAAATGTCATTACATGCTGCCTGACTATACAATCTTTCTACTTAAGAGAATGTTAAAAATTCTCCTTCCACCCAATCCCTATCAAAATCCCAGCAGAATTTTTATGGTAGAAATTGACAACCTGATTCTTAAATTTACACAGAAACAGGAAGGACCCAGCATAGCCAAAATAATTTTTAAAAAGAACAGAGTTGAATAACTTAAAAACATTTCCTGATTTTAAAACATATTTTAAAGCTATAGTAATCAAGACAGTGTGACACTGGCATAAAAATAACCACAAAGACCATTGAAACAGCTGAGCTGAGAATCTGGAAATAAACCCTTAAATTTATAATTAATTTTTGGGCCGGCCCTGTGGCGCACTCGGGAGAGTGCGGCGCTGGGAGCATGGCGACGTTCCCGCCACGGGTTCGGATCCTATATAGGAATGGCCGGTGCACTCACTGGCTGAGCGCGGTGGGGGCGACACCAAGCCAAGGGTTGCGATTCCCTTACTGGTCACGAAAAAGACAAAAAAAAAACAAAAAAAAAACTAGGGCCGGCCTGGTGGCGCACTGCTACAGTGTGCCACTTGGGAGCGCGGCAGCGCTCCCGCCGAGGGTTCGGATCCCACATACAGACCGGTTCCCGCTCACTGGCTGAGTGAGGTGCGGGCACAGCACCAAGGGTTGCGATCCCGTTGCTGGTCCCGGTCCGGTATGGGCGCGACACTGAGGGTTGCGATCCGTTGCCGGTCACGAAAAAAAAAACCAAAAAAAAACAAACTATGATTAATTTTCAACAAAGGTGCCAAGGAATTTTTTCTTTTTTTTTTGGCAGCTGGCCAGTACAGAAATCTGAACCTGTGACCTTGGGATTTTAACACCACAGTCTAACCAACTGAGCTAACCAGCAGCCAAGGCAACTTCAACAACAGAAAAGATATACCTTTTCAACAAGTTATGCTTGGAAAATTGGATAGCCAGTGACAAGACAAATTTAACACCTCACTTCAAACCACGTACAAAAATTTACTCAAAATGGATCAGAAACCTAAGTGTAAAACCTAAAACTAGAAAATTTCTAGAGAAATCAAGAGAAAATCTTCATGGCTGACCATGGTTAGGCAAAAAGTTCTAGAAATGACATCAAAAGCACAATCCATAAAAGAAAATACTGATAAATCAGACCATTAAAATTTAAAAACTTTGCCCTTCACAAGACACCACCATTAGGAAAATGAAGGCAATTCACTTACTAGGAGAAATGACATATTGCAAGTCATCTATCTGCTAAAGGTCTTATGTCCGTAATACATAAACAACTCTTACAACTCAGTAAGAAGATAAATAACACAATTTAAAAAATGGACAAGATTATGGCTGCCCTATTAGCTCAGTTGGTTAGAGCAAGGTATCAATAATGCCAAGGTCCAGAGTTCAATCCCTGTACTGGACAGATGCAAATAAATAAAGTTATAAAAACTGGGCAGGATTTTGAACAGACATTTCACCAAAGAAGATACAAGTGTACTTCAAAAAGTTTGTGGAAAAATTACCTCAAAAGTGGAAAAATGGAATTAAAAGATAACTCCTAGCTACCTACTCAAGAGAAAGAAAAACCCAAGTCAATGTGAATGTTCATAGCAGTATTTTTCATAACACTCAAAAAGTGAAATAATCCAAATGTCCATCAACTAGTGAATGGACAAAATGTAATTCATCAACACAATGGAATATCATTCAGCAATAAAAAGGAACAAACTATAGATACATGCAACACAGATGAACTTCAAAAACACATTATGCTACGTATAAGACGCCAGACACAAAACACCACATTCTGTATGATTCCATTTATATGAAATTATCCAGAAAAGGCTTTCTTTTTTTTTTTTGGTGGCTGGCCAGTACAGGGATTCAAACCCATGACCTTGGGGTTATAAGGCTAAGCTAACTGGCCAGTTCCCCAGAAATGGAATTCTGTACAGACAGAAAGTAGATAGTGGCTGGCTGGGGATGCCAAGGGGAATTGACTACAAACAGGTATGAGAGATTTTGGCAGGGGGGGCGATCAAAAATCTTCTAAACCCGCTCTCTCTCTCAATCCGCTGGAGTTTGAGCCCCAATCACTTCAATGCTAGCCCTGGTGAGCACAGCAAGAAAGAGCTGGCAAAATCCACTGCTGAGCCCTTTGTATGAAGTTTCTTGGAGGCTGCAAGGGAGAAGAAGGCCTTGTTGGACTCCAGGCCAGCAAGACCACTAGCAGTGTTACTGTGGACCCACATAGGAGCAAGGGGTCACAGACAACTGAAAAAAGGAGGCACTCAAAGGCCTGTGAATCACCACAAGAGACTGGTGCATGGCCCGTCTCATGGGACATGTTTGGAGTGTGGGGGTTGGAGGATATACTGGGGCATAGCATGGACAGCTGATCTGCTCTCAATCAGCACAGGACCACTCAGTAGAGACCGGTCAGGAATATGGTGGTGGAGTTCGCTGAAGACTCAGGCCCAGACCAGAGTTTCCACACATCCCAGTATACCAGACCTCACAAGACCCAGAAATGCTTACAAAGTGAGCAATTAAAACTGAGCTGCAGGAAAAGCTTTCCCCAGGGAATCAGCAGCAAAGCAACCATCTAGCTCAACCATAGGGCTCAAGTGCTGGTTTCCACAGGAAGTTACCAATTTTGGAAATAACCAAGGGGCAACAAATTAGTTCCAGTGCAGAGTTTAAGTGGTGGGAACAGCGAAAAATCCAACACAGAACTGAGAGGAAAAACAAAAGACCCACAGATCAGAGACAAAGTTCTGATATTAACCAGTGAAAGTCTAACACCACCAAAGAACACCTATACAACCTAGAAGGACCAGAAACCCCCCAGGCTCCCAAGCCAGGGTGGTGGGGGGGGTGGAGGGCCTCAGCCACACACCCCCAAAGTCCATATCCAGCCTAGCCACAACTGAGCTACTGCTGGAAGACCCCCAGCCTGCCCTGCCAGAATGAGAGAGGTGCTATGGACTTCAACCATGCCTTCGCCTCCTTCCTCCTTTTTCCACCCTATCCCCTTCCCCCCAACTGCTCCACAACTACATCTTAGAATGTTAAAGATAATAATAATAATAATAAATAAATAATTTTTAAAAAACTGTGCAAGAGACCTTAATAGATACTCTTCTAAAGAAGACATGCAAGTGACAAAGCGGTATATGAAAAGGTGCTTAACATCACTAATGATCAGGGAACTGTAAATTAAAATGACAATGAGATATCATCTCACACATGTTAGGATGGCTGTCAATAAAAACAAACAAAAGGATTCAAAACGATGTGTTTTTCTTAGTAACATTATTAAATAATATACTTGTAACATTTTTAAATATAAGGGTTTCTTTTTTAAATATAAACAATTATTTTTAAAAATCTTGAACCATCTGGCTTTCTAATGACAGTACGAATACAGTTATTGTTTCCAACCGCAATTTATTAGAACTTATAACTGTATATTAAGCTGTAGAATTTCTAATAATGCAACAAGATAAGCAACTAATATTCCTTGGTTTCATTTTCTTTTATATACCCAAAGTAGACTTGGTAGAATAAAATGAAAGGTAACTACATGTATGGTACCTTAATTTCCATGCTCTTAATTAACTTGAGAATAATAAGAATATTAGTATTAATAACAGAAATTAGCAAATTTTTGTACCTCAAATTGTAATAGCACTTGTTTTATTAAAATTTTAATTAGACTGGGCCGGCCCGGTGGCGCACTGCGCTAGTGCGCCGCTTGGGAAGCGCGGAGGCGCTCCCGCCGAGGGTTCGGATCCCACATACAGACCGGTTCCCGCTCACTGGCTGAGCGAGGCGCGGGGGCAACACCGAGGGTTGCGATTCCGTTGCCGGTCCCGGTCCGGTACGGGGGCGACACTGAGGGTTGCGATCCGTTGCCGGACACGGAAAAAGACAAAAAAAAAAAAAATTTTTTTTAATTAGACTAAATCTGCTCCCAAGTAAGACTTTCTCAGGATTCTATTGTTTTTAAATATAATGTAGTTCAGATTTTTTAAATGTCAAATTACATTACTTTCATTTCTCTTTTGGAAATAAATTTTATCAACTTGAAAAAAAAAAAAAAATCTTCTAAACCCACATTGTAATGATGGTTGTTCAATTCTGTAAATTCACTAAAAGTCATTTACCTGTACACTAAAATGAGGTGAATTTCATGGAACATAAATATCAGCCTTGGTAACATAGTTGAAGAAAAAAGATTGTTAAAAAAAATACTTTTTTAAAGATTTCAATGAATTCTCCTTTTCAAAGTAAGACCTAACATACCTACTCCAGAAGATTTCAAAGAAACTTGGTTTTAAAAATACAGCAAAACTCCCTTAACTAAAGAAGAGCAGATAATTTGTCTGATGTATGTTCATATAAGTTAAAGTTACATAAGCTGGGCTCCCTCCTGAGGTTTCATTACAAAACAATTGATCTCATGCTCTATTATAATGAAAATGGCCCTAATTAAGGAGGTATGACTACGAAGTAACACTGATTCGAAAAGTACAGAATATTTTCAAAATTAATCCCTTAGTAACTACGCTATATGTGAACATGACATCAAAACTAATCTGTTCAGGAAATATCAGTTACTTCTATAGTCTTACAACACTCAATATATGCCCCCTTATGACGTCCAGTACACGTCTGTCCTGTGGTCTGATTCATCCCTGAATCATCTTTATAGCATATCACCACTGGTGGTTGAAATGGCAGTTGCAATGCATTCTCTTATATCCACAAATCTACAAAGATGCTCTAGGGGCTGGACATTAGCTCAGTTAGAGTGTGTTCCAATCCCTGCCCTGGCCAGCCACCAAAAAACAAAAACAAAACAAAATAAAAAGGTGCTATAAGCATGAAGTTCTTGACATATCTCCACAAGAAGTTTTATGATCATATCTGGACAGCCAAGTAATAATATTTTTAAGGTGTTTAATTGTTTTCTTTATTATGGTAAAACATACATAACATAAAAGTGATCATTTTTAAGTGTGCATTTCAGTGGCATTAAGTACATTCACACTGTTGTACAATTACCATCATCTTCAATTATTTTTAACCACTTTTTAAGATTGTTGTTCTCTCTATTCAGCCCACATGCCTTGATTAGCCTGTTAAAAGCTAATCACAGACTCAACATCTGTGAATCATTTTTTACTCTAATAATTATACTTTCAGGGCTGGCCACTTAGCTCAGTTGGTTAGAATGCGGTATCATAACACCAAGGTAATGGATTCAGATCCCCATAACAGCCAGCCACCAAAAAAAAAAAAAACCCAAAAAACAAACAACAAAAGCTATACTTTCATACCTTACATTTGTCTTCCTCTCATTCTCTACAAGAAAACTGCAGGGCCATGCTAACCTGACCCACCAGCTGTCATTCAACTTCAGCAGAGCCCTTGACATTTCTTTATAATCCTTTTACCCACCTCTTCTCATTGTTTCTCACTCTCTACAAATATTACTTAAAACCTTTCCTTCTTCCGCTAAATTCTAAAGTCATTCTCTCTAACACCTTGAGAGGGCTTGAGGAGCAAATCTCTCCATCTTTTATTCGACCTTAGCTCACTGGTTTCCTCTCTTATGGTATTTGAGTCACCAACGTAAGTAGACTTTATCTGTATGCATTTGTAACTCTTTAGTCAAGGTGATTCTGCATACTGCTACAAAAGATGACTATTTCCTATGACATCTATTACAGGCCATGCCCATGCATTCACATTTTAAAATATATATTGTGATACTGTAAGTTACTTTATTTATGTTTCTCCAACATATTACAATTAGGGCATTATACTGCTTTTTAAAATTAGATAGATAGGCTGGCCAGTTGGTTAGAGCACTGCCTTATAACACTAAGGTCACAGGTTCAGATCCCCATACCAGTCTGCTGCAAAAAAAAAAAAAAAGAATCAGTTAGGTAGATAACATTAACTATAGATTTCATTTCAGGATAGAAGAGTGGATATTATGCAATATTTGTAATAAGAGAGTTGGGTTTGATACAGCTGAGAACCACACTGTCTGATAAACACTGTTTATCAGAATTGATGAAAGGAAGTCAATATTGCTCACCAACTCTTGTTTCTAGATATTCACCATATCTTTGAAAACTTCTTGGTCTATTCTTTCTTTACCTCCTTGACTGAAACTTCTTTATTCTAAATGTGGAGTCCACCAAAGTTCTGTCATCCATTCTTATCCTTTAGAAAATCTCATCTACGGGCCGGCCCGGTGGCGCACTGCTATAGTGCGCCGCTTGGGAAGTGCAGCGGCGCTCCCGCCGAGGGTTCGGATCCCACATACAGACTGGCCGCTCACTGGCTGAGCGAGGTGCAGGGAGCAACACCGAGGGTTGCGATTCCGTTGCCGGTCCCGGGCCGGTACGGGCGCGACACTGAGGGTTGCGATCCGTTGCCGGTCATGAAAAAAGACAAAAAGGAAAAAAAAAAAAAAAAGAAAATCTCATCTACTACCAGGACCTCAATTACCACTGGCCTCTACCTTACAAAGTGTACCATCCACATTTCTATGCTTGTTGGGTATTCCACCTTTGATATACCACTAGTCCCTACAAAATCAAACTTCTCATCTGCCCCCAAACCAGCTAGTTGATCTGTCTTTCCTATTTATATGTTATTCAGATTTAAAATCTGTGAATCATTTCTTACACCCCCCTCTACTTCTCTCTTCACATGCGATCAGTCCCAACTTGTAGTTAATTCTTCTTTGGAGATGATGTCTGGAATCTGTCCTTTCCTTCCTATTATTAGTGTTCTTATTTAGGTTCCTAACACCTCATACCTAGACTACTGCTCCCTAATTCAGTTTCCTATCTCCAGGTTCTTCTCACTCTAATTCATCCTTGCAGCTACTGCCAGACCAGTATTCCCAAAACATCACTGTCTGATTATGTCATTATCCCTCAACAGTTTTCCAAAATCCAATAAAATCTAAATTCTTCAGCCTGAAATTCAAAGACCTTTATCATCTGGCTTCAAGTTACCTTTTCTAATTTAATCTTTTACTACTTCCTTACATTCCACACAAATTAAGAATTCCCTTAAAATGTCTCTTAACTTCCTGTTAGACCCAGGTAGAGCTCTTTAAAATTCAAGTAAACAGCTCTTTAAAATTCATCTGATTCATTCTGCTATTTTTTTTTTTTTTTTTGTGACTGATAAGGGGATTGGAACCCTTGACTTGGTGTCATCCGCACCGCGCTCAGCCAGTGAGCGCACTGGCCATCCCTATATAGGATCCACAGGGTCGGCCCCTGCCATTTCTAAGGAAGGGAAAACTACTAATATATGTTGTCAGAGCTATTCAACATTGATTGACCTGTTCCATACCCTGAACTCTTACTCTTTAATCCTCATTATTCTGAAACTGGACTCTGATCATATTTCAGCTCCCTTCACAATAGCTAGATGTCCATGGTAAAGTGTTTGTTTCCAAATCATAATCACATGCATCAAATTTACTGACCTGTGCTCATGAGTGATCCCAGGCTGTTTGCTTCATACTCTACTTACCGCTATTCTCTTATTAATGCTATCTTGCCCTTGTCCTATGAATAATGCCTCTGTAAGTCTTACCAAGTTGAAATAAAAATCTTTCAAAGAAAAAATAAAATACCCTGACCTAGGAGACACTTTTAGATTATCTCTACCTAAGACTGATCTCTCTCTTCTCTGAACTTCCAAATGGTTATTTATAAAAATTATGGCACTTACATGATCTTATATTCTACTTACTGTACACATGCTACAAACTATTTGGGGAAGTGGTTCACATCTCATTAATCTATTTGGTTCTGATATTTTACAAATAACTACATTAATTTCCTTTTGTACGCACAGTCTTAAATGTCAAGGCTACAAAACTCTAGTTCTAATGTTACATTCAATATAAAGACAATCAGTAGTTAATATTCACAGGCCTCCAGCCCCATCCTGGACACATGAATAAAACAATCCAAAAAATACAAAAGTCAAGGAGCAGAAAGGGTCCAATCATTAATTATCCTCCCTTGCTGCACACAAACAGAAGAATTCATGAATTGGATATCTTTCAGACAATCCTACATTAAAAACTATCTCTCAGACAAGCTTTTAAATTTTGGGCAGGTGAGATCAAGGTTTTACTTGTAGACAAAAAACCTGAAGTGCACCTGCACCAATCACCAACTCTTACCTAAGGATAGGATTTACATCTTCCTCCAAATAAAGAGCCTAATAAAGACATCTACCTGGTGAAAAAGCCACCCTGTCTCTGGATGGAAATGAGCCAAAAGGCACTGTTCAAATGGCAGCCTCATCTAACAGTTTTCAGTCAGTTTTTTGTTTGTTTTTGGGGGGGAGTGGTCAGCGCAAGAGTGGCTTTCTTTTTTCCTAAAACCAATGGTAAGAACAAGATACATAATGACCACCATACAAAGTACCACAATTACAATAATGGCCATTAAGTACAGCTGGTCCCCAACTTATGATGGTTCTACTTACGATTTTTTTACTTTATGATTTTTATTGGGATGTAACCCCACCCTAAGTCAAGGAATATCTGTATCTGTCCTATAATCTACACATTTACACTTTCCGTATATAACTCTATTTTCATTTCTGACTTCTCTTTATAGATACTGCCCTAAATCGGTTTCACACCAATCATTTACAGAAGTATTTCCCAAAGTTTGCTTCTCAGAACAGTAGCTCCTTAACATATAATCATTATATGTCCATTAACAGTAAAAATATTAATTAAAGCATTAAAGTTAGACCTAAGAAATTTTTTAGTGTCTTCAATATGCTAACATGCTCTTAGTCTCTCTCCAAAGAGGAATTCCAAACTTACTTGACCATTCTTTGGCAAAATAGCTATCAAAATATCACAGGGAAGACTGTTTGGGAATCACTGATTTAAAGTCATGAGTTAACAATTGTATCTACCTTTAAGAACTAATTTCTAATTTTCTCAAGACTAGCGTACAGAAAAGGCTGAATAAAGGTACAGCTCTTATGGGGAGAACTACATAGATTAAAAGCATTTAAAGGACTAAAGACAGTCTAAAACAAGTTATGCTCTGTAGCTACCTAATTCAAAAGGCTAAATATTAAGGGAACAAAAGGATCTGAATTTCCCACCTCCGCTCCCCTGTAACTCAGAAATTCTGTAGCCCTTACCTATTACTACCGGATTTGATCTACTGAATCAAATCCAAAGGTAACACTGACAACTCAAAGGACTAAGGTATAAATAGCAGGATCAGACCAAATAAATGTATTCTATAATATTTTAATAAATGGCAATAAGACCATAAAGATGTAACATGCTGTTTTCACATGAACACTACAGTAACATTTCATTCACCTAGCCTTTTGCTGAACAACCAAACTCTGAATTCTAAATGCAGTGCAGAAAAAGGTATTTCCTTCAGGGAACTGAGTTTAACAGAAGAGGTAAGACTCAAACATAAATAACTACAATAAAAAGCACACATGGGAATTCACTTAAGAGTTGTACAAATAAACTGCTATGGGAGTTCAGGAAACAATGATTACTTATGGATGCTAGACCATGTTAAATGTTATATGAAGAATTTGTAACTCCTATTGACTGCATCCTTTACAACTATCTGTATCTTTGATGAGGAAAGAGCAGGTTGGGATATGGACAATCCTTCAATGTATATATGACCCAAATAAACAGAAAATGAGAAGTCTGATAATTATGATCATACAAAAGTTAATGCATTTAACTTCCCACAAAGAAAAACTCATGCCAAACGGCTCTCCCAGTGAATTCTACCAAACATTTAAAGTAGTATTAATATCAATCCTTCAATCCCCATACCGGCCAGTAACCAAAAAATTAAAAAAAAATCCTTCACAAACACCTTTCAAAAAGTGAAAGAGAAAGAACATTTGCCAACTTATTCTATGAGGCCAATACTACCCTGATTCCAAAACCAAGCAAAGAGATCACAAGAAAACTATATACCAATATCCCTTATAATGCAAACACAAAAATCTCAACAAAATATTTGCAAAGCAAGTCCAGAAACATATACCAAGTAGAATTTATCCTACGAATGCAAGGAGGTATAACATCCAAAAATCAATGTACTACACCACACTGATAGAACAAAAGACAAAACCCACATGATCATCTCAATAGACACAGAAAAACGATTTGACAAAATCCAACACTTTTTCAAGATAAAAACACTGAACAAACTAAGAATAGAAGAGAACTTCCTCAACCTGATAAAGGGCATCTATGAGAAACACAAATTAACATCGTAACTGTGGCAAAAAAATAAATGCTATCCCCTTAAAATCAGGAACAAAACAAGTATGTCCACTTTCACCACTTCTATTCAAAATCATACTGAAAGGGGCCGACCCCGTGGCTCACTCAGGAGAGTATGGTGCTGGGATCGCAGCGGCGCTCCTGCTGTAGGTTCGGATCCTATATAGGGATGGCCGGTGCACTCACTGGCTGAGCGCGGTGCAGGCAACACCAAGCCAAGGGTTGCGATCCCCTTACTGGTCACACACACAAAAAAATCATATTGAAAGTTCTAGCCAGGGCAATTAGGCAAGAAAATGAAATAAAAGGCATCGAGATTGGAGAGGAAGAAGCAAAACTTTATTTATAGCTGACATGATCTTGTATATAGATAATCCTAAGGAATCCACTAAAAAAATTATATGAACTAATAAACTCAGCAATCTTGCTGGGTACAAGATCAATAGACAATAATCAATTTTATTTCTATATACTAGCAGTGAACAATCTAAAAATGAAATTAAACAATTTTATTTACAATAGCATCAAAAATAACAAAATACTTAGGAATAAATTTAACTAAAGACATGCAAGATTTACACACTGAAATCAGCAAGACTCTGTTGAAAGAAATTAAAGAAGACCTAAACAGATGCAAAAACATCCCACATTCATGAATCAAATGATTCAATATTGAGGGCAATATATACAGATTCAATACAACACAATATATAGATTCAATGTAATACCTATCAAAATCCAAGCTGTCTTTTTTGCAGAAACAGAGAAGGCGATCCTAAAATTCATATGAAAATGCAAGGGACTTAGGACAGCCAAAACAAATGGGCAATTTTTTTTTTTTGGTCTTTTTATCTTTTTCCGTGTCCGGCAACGGATCGCAACCCTCAGTGTTGCCCCCGTACTGGACCGGGGACCGGCAACGGGATCGCAACCCTCGGTGTTGCCCCCGCGCCTCGCTCAGCCAGTGAGCGGGAACCGGTCCGCATGTGGGATCCGAACCCTCGGGCGGGAGCGCCGCCGTGCTTCCCAAGCGGTGCACTATCCAGTGCGCCACCGGGCCGGCCCCAAATGGGCAATTTTTATGGACTGTAAATTATAGCTCAATAAACATATTAAAGTGTAAAATTTCTGCACAGGAAAAAAACATAGTTTTTTTTTTCTTTTTTTTTGATGTCAGTGCTAATATTAATTATTTGCATTTACAATCACATTGTCACCATAATGTACTTTTTTTTTAAATTTAATTTTGTCAATATACAATGTGGTTGATTATTGTGGCCCGTTACCGTAACCTCCCTTCCTCCCTCCTCTTTGGAGCGCCGCTGCGCTTCCCAAGCGGCGCACTATCCAGTGCGCCACCGGGCCGGCCCCGGAAGTATTCTTTTTTATTGAGATATTTAGCCTGGTCATTTGAAAGTACGTTCCTTTGTAATTAATGCCATTAAAATTAAATGTTTCCTTTCACTGCATTTATTTTGTGTCAGTAGATCTGTTTCATCAGCTCTTTCCTTGTGCTGTCTGGTATCAGATCACCATTTTGCTCCAGAGGCATCACTGTGTGTATACCTTCAATTTGATGATTTCCATTCCTCTGGGTATATTCCCAGCAGTGGGATAACTGGGTCTATGGTAGATCTATCTGCAATTGTTTGAGGAACCTCCATACCATTTTCCATAGAGGCTGCACCATTTTGCAGTCCCACCAACAGTGTATGAGAGTTCCTTTTTCTCTGCAACCTCGCCAGCATTTGTCATTCACAGTCTTTTGGATATTAGCCTTCCTAACTGGGGTGAGATGGTATCTCAGTGTGGTTTGATTTGCATTTCCCGAATGCTGAGTGATGTTGAACATTTTTTCATGTGAACAGACATATAGTTCAAAAGTAAATGGTAAATTGTGAAAAATATTTGCTACGTTTTACAAATTAAAATCCCATATATTCAGAGGGTTCTTGCAAATTTCTAGCAGTAGTATAATATCTCTAGCACACAGTAACCACTCAACAATTTTCTGTTTGAAGAGATTATTACTGTTATCATTCCATTTACAGATAAGGAATCAAAGACTTACAGATGTTAAATAACTTGCTGAAGGTCCTTTACATATCATAGATAGAGTTCCTTTGTCAGATGCATATGTATTACTAATACATTTACAGATTGGAATATTCATTATTCATTATTATCAAGATATCAATTCTCCCTTAATTCATCTATAGATTCAACATATTCCCAATCAAAATCCCGAAAGAATTTTTTGAAGAAACTGGCAAACTGGGTTTAATATTTATATGAAAAGGCAAAGGATGTAGAATAATCAAAAAAGTTTGAAAAAGATGAACAAAGTTGGAGTTCATACTACCTGATTTCAAGACTTACTAAAAGTTGGACTGGCCAGTTAGCTCAGTTGGTTAGAACGGAGTGCAATAACACCAAGGTCAAGGGGTCAGATCCCTGTACTTGTCAGGCACCAAAAAAATTAAAAACTTAAAAAAAAAAAGACTTAATAAAAGTTACAATAATCAAGATGGTACTGTACTGTTACAAGGATAGACAAATAGACCAATGGTACAGAATAGAGTCCAGAAAGAAACCTATACTGATTCTTGACAAAGGCACTAAAACAACCCAACAAAGAAAGGAAGTTTTTCCAACAAATGGTGCTGAAACAACTGGAGATCCATGTGGCGGAAAAAATGAACCTCAAACCTCTATATCATACCATAACAAAAGTGAAATTAGAGATGAATTACAGATTTAAATGTAAAGCTAAAATGACAAAGCTTCAAAAAAAATATGTAAGAGCATATCTTTGCAACCTTAGGGGTAGGTAAAAATTTCTTAGGACATAGAAAGCACTAACCATTAAAGAAAATATTGATCAACTGACTTCATCAAAATTATAAACTTCTGCATAAAAAATTATTAACCATTCTTTGCTTGGTTTTACTCACCAGTTTTCAATTATATTAAAAACTCAGCCTGTAGAAGGCACTGCCAATAGTATATAATCAGGTTAAGTGGTCCCCTTTGCCACCCCACACCAAATAAAGGCACAAATGCCCTCCAACACAAATGTCATAACCTTACCAGGCTTCTCATGGAAGTCTGATGTATTCCAAGGACACCCAAAATTACTCCAGAAGATCTGGGTATGCTTTCTCTTGTCCAGCTTAGGTTAGGATTCAACTTAAAGCCACGGCCCTAAAAGTACTTTCTGTGTCCCTCTAGTATCAGCCTAAGGTAGAAATACTAAAGGCTCCCATAACATGACGTGCTGAATCAGTACTCCTTACTGATAAAATAAGCAAGAGCATCTTGTCTTCCCTACCTCCCCAAAATTTTACCGGAAGCAGCAATTTGCCATATGTACTAAATGGGCAAAATAAATAATCCCCATTTCTCTTAGTTCTCTTAGTTGAATCTATATTGCTGTGATTGTTCTTTATCCTAGGTCTTTCTGCATTACCTTACTATCTGTTGTTCAATAAGGAAGGAACCATATGCAATACAAGAAGTAGTTGGAAGTCTTAGTACCAGAATACTTCCCTCAGTGCACAATATGGATGTTTGCACTAATGCACAAAGTATACAAAAAACTGCTTTTCTTTGGTTTCCTTAAGATCACAAATAATTAAAATGGATTAAATTAACAAAACATGGGGGAAAATAATTCAAATACCAAGAGAATACATAATTCCATAACGTGTAAATATTGATAAATTTAATGGAATTCTCATTTCAATCATTTTTCTTCCTAATGAATAAAATTTATATCACTCCATTTAGTTGGCATAAAGGTTACCCGTGACTTCTTTACTTTGCTAAATCTAAATTACTAAAATATCAACATATACATTAAAGCTGGATAGGAGGAATAAGATCCAGCGTTCTACAGCATTGTAGGGAGACTATAACAACAATTTATTGTATACTTTCAATTAGCTAGAAGAAAAGATTTTGAATGTTCCTAACAAAAAGAAACAATAAATGTTGGAGATGATGGATATTTTGATTAGCCTCATTTGATCATTACACACTTTATGTATCAAAATATCACATAGTCCCCCATAAATATGTACAATTATTACGTGTCAAAAAATTTTTAAAAATAAAAAAATAGGAGCTGATGGTTAGCTCAGTTGGTTAGAGCAAGGCCTTGTAAAGCCAAGGTCAAGCCTTAGGTTCCCCATACCAGCCAACCACCAAACAATAAATAATAACAACAACAGTAATAATAAACTATGAAAGTATCTTTTAGCAACTCTGCAAAAAATAATTGTGGGAAAAAGTTTTTCATGAATATTTTGAGAAAGAATAGAGTAATTAGGTTTAGTAAGGTTTTCATTTCCTATCCACTATAATTATACAACTTTAACAAAAAAATAAGCTCAATGTCTCAGCTGCAAAACATTTCTGCTTTCAGTGAAATGCTTCAGTTAATCTTCAAAAAAAAAAAAAAAAAAAAAGCTTTCAAAGCCAGCCTCAGGTGAAAGTAAAAACTCTAGTTATGGTATGATGTGAGGAGAAGGCAAAAGATTTGACATTGAGGTAAAGCCCACTACTCTGAAGGGGACTTTACTGCCATAGGTGCTTTAATGATATTGCTCATTTAATCCTCACAACAATCCAAATTTTATTCTCACTTAGTTAATTTAAATAACTTGCCCAAGTTAGAATTAGAATTCAGGTCTATTACTGTTGACTCCAAAGCCCCAATTCTTCACCACCAGACTGCTATGGTATAACAAAAAAATAAAGCCGCCTCATGGTTAGGGTGACCATACCTCCCAGTTGGTTTACCCAGGACAGTCCAAGTTTATGACTATCATCCTAAGCATAATTACTAATAGTCCTGTCTTCACTTTCAAAAGTATTCAGGTTTGAATAATAAATTATTTGGTCACCCTACCCATGGTAAATAAAATCACAAAGCTCTTATTTACTAAAAGTCTACTACATACCAGACACTAAACACAAGGAGAAAAAGGTCCTGCCCCTCAAGGAGGCCAAGTACACACAGCCCTCTACACTGGAGGCAAGAAACAACCTGCTCAACCAAAGGGATCACTATACAAGCATGGAAATAATCTAGCAATTTAACAAGCCTAAAGTTTACCCACTGCACAAAGTTCAAGGGATAAAAATACCTGCATTTAAAATGGAATGAAGGACTCCTGGCTAAAAAAGAATGGCGTTTCCATAAATATCTAAAATGGCGAAGAAAAAATATTTTCGCCCATGTCATAGGTATATTGTGAGAAATAAAGTGTTTATATATTTTCTCTTGCCTACTTTTCTTCCTTAATGAAATCTGAATATTATTTCCCAAAATGAAATATATTATCAAAGATAAAAAATAAACCAAAAATCAAAAATATCAATAAAAAAAATCAAAGCTTTCTTCTAGGAATGAATCATTTCAACATCCTAGAAAAATATCTTCAAAAAGATGAGGAACAAAAACATCTTAAAATAACAAAATATACATACTAGCACAACTGCCTCTGGGGAGTTCTGTAGTATACACCATAGACAGAACATTTGGTCAAACAAGTTTAATCCCTATTTACAAAGAATTTAGGGTCTAACAGTTATTAAATCAAGAAATCCATCTGTCTGCAGAGAGGTTATTAAAAAAAATCCAAAAGGAGGGAAATGGGAGCTGGCTGGTCAGTTCACTTGGTTAGAGCTGGTGCTGGTAACACCGAGGTCAATGGTTTGGATCCCCACACCAGCCAGCCACCAAAACAAACAAACGGAGGAAAGGGGGAGAAATGTTTCCCAATGTAGGCAGTGGACCTTTCACACGGTAATTTTTTAAAAATTAGGCTATGTTAGTGATCCTTAGGCTATATTTCATAAGTCTGGTAAAAAGAGCCCAACCTGAATTAAGAACAATTTACCCCAATCAAAAATTTGAAAACACAGGGGAGACCTCCCAAAGGCATGAGGCTGAGGGCGGTTTCCCCGTTTAAAAAAAAAAAAAAATTGAAAACACAGCTAAGGATACCTCTCACTGAAGAACCAGTGACTTCAACAATTTTCACAGCTAGATCCATGAACACACTTCCTTTTTCAGGGAATGAGACAGCTGAGGAAAAAATGTTCCTCTAGAAGAGATAACTCAAAGGAGAACTGAAAGCCCAGAAAACCTTAAGCAGCTCAGTTCGTTCCTCAGTAAAGGGAAGATAACATTAGCTTACTTGGTAGTCACTTGTGAGAAACAGGGACCTCATACAAAGTGCTGAGAAAACTTAGTTATCAGTTCCATATAGTTAACCCTCCATTATTATATGAGTGACAGTGAGAGGTTATTGTTTAGAGTATAAAGAAACACCCAAAAAGTTAATATTCCAAAATTCACTTTTATATTTAGTTTTCCTATACTAAAAATCAGTTTTCATTTTGGGAGCAGACACACTTAACAGGTGTGGGTGGTAACAGAGAGTTGTGTAGAACTGTGTTCCCCAAAGGAAGCCTGAGAATCAAAGTTCAGGTAATTCATCCTAGACACAAACCATCTGTAAATAAGCATGAGTTGAACTGTATATTAATTGGATCCTGCTTTTCAGTCTCTGGATATTTCAGCCACTCAGACCTGTGATGATTATATTACAGCAAATCATTCATTCTCTTCACATTTTAACAATCTGAACAAGAAGATATGTTTACATCCAACTAGACCATATATTGGGGTGGGACAAGGGGGACTTCCATTACAAACAATTCCAAGCAGGGGTCCAAATTCTTTGTTTCTATCAAATACTACTGTAGTAAGGAGGCTACACACACATTCTATTGAGAGATATGTGCCACACATTTTATATGCATGTGCATTTTATATATAAATTAATTCATTTAAACCTTATATGAGGTAGGTACTATTACAATCACTATTTTACAGATGAAGAAACTGAGCTTAAGTAAATTTTCCAAGGTCAGAAAGTCAAAAGTGACAGAGCCAGGATTGGAATCCAAGAAGTTGGACTCCAAAGCCCCACAAGATTAACTATTCCAATATTGTCTGAAGTACCTCCAGCAAATCAGAGGCCCCTAGGAAATAAAATCATGCCACTGGAGTACTTCGAGCAGTATTTTAATTTACTAAATCATTTGTTTGCATCAGTATAGACTCAGATACAAATACTCCTTGACTTACCATGGGGTTCCATCCCTTTAAACCCATCCTAAGTCGAAAATATCGTAAATAGAACCATTGTAAGTCAGGGATCATCTGTATTTATTTGTATCCAATACTTCTTTGTTTATTTTGCTGCTCAAATTGTTCCAGCTTTGTCCACTGGGAGCTCTTTCAGTTGGGTCACATGCTCATCTGACATACCTCCATCAACAAGTAGTTGTTGCTACTGTTGTTCTTAGAGCACTTCCTTACTTTCTGGCACTGTAAGATGCTCAAGTTTCATCTTATATATATACAAGGTACTTCAAAAAGTTCATGGAAAGACAGAATTAAAAGAGTATATGAATCTTTCCATGAACTTTTTGAAGACCCCAAGTATTTCCTACCCCAATCCTAGAATCAGCCATTTCTCCAAGCAACCCTAGTTTCTTTCATTGGAGAATTATATTAGAAACCAAGATGTGAGCACTAAGTATGCTACTGAGTGTTGTTTCTGTTAACTTTCTCAGCTGACAGAGAACACAGAAATATGTGTATATATTAACGCAAGTATGTACACATATCTATAAATATTTCTATAATCATCTGTACCCATACTGAGCTAAACATGGGTTCATACTGATATCTCCAACTCTAATCCATTACCACATGGATTATTCTAGCCCAGCCTTTCCCTTGCTTATCTATAAATTCCCACTCAAACAGTGAGAAGCCTATCTCCTGCCACCCATTTACATAATTATTCAATGGCAGCAAACGTGTGTATCACTATCAGAATTATTAACCTGTATCCCTAAGGGATACAATTTTATCAATGAGAGTGCTTATATGGAGTTCCTCTCATTTTACTGATTGCACTCATTTCCAAAGTTACTTACAGCAGCACCTTCCTTCCCTTCTCCTTTTTAGTGAGGCTGTTTTACACATTTGTGACACAATTAGATTCTCCTGTCACAGTCTGCATTCCTTCCTGGGATCCCTTGACCTCCTAAATGATTTTTTTAATTTGCATACATTAAAAGTTTACTTTGTGCTGTAAAGTTCTATGGCATTTGACAAATGCATAAAGTCATGTATCCACCATTACAGTATCAATTAGAATACTATTAACAATCAGTAATGTTAACTTAATTAAATGGTACTACAGCCCTCTACAGAAGCAGCATGGTAGAAAGAGAAGCTGAATTCAAGAGCTGTGAGTTTAATCCACTGACAAGTCACAGATAGACTTTAGGACTATCAGCCATCCTCTCAGGGTCCCAAAAGCCTCACTATAAAATGAGGGGGTTTGGTTAGATGATAATAATATATAGCATTTATTAAACACTTATCATGTGTCAGGGATGGTGCTAAGCACTTCATATGCACTATCTCATTTCTTTCTAACAATTCTATAAAGTAGATATACTATTATTATCCTCATTTCAAAGACAGAATTAAAGCTTAGTGGTTAAGTAACCTGCAGGAGATCACATAGCCAGGGAATGGCAGAGCCAAGACTCTACAGCAGGAGTTGACACAGTTTGGCCTATAGGTCAAATCCAGCCTACTGCCCATTTCTGTAAAACCTAAAAGCTAAGAATGATTTATACATTATTTAATGGCTGGCAAACAAAAAAAAATTTGTGACACATAAAAATTATATGAAATTAAAATTTCAGTGCCCATAAATAAAGTTTTATTGGAACACAGCCCCACTCATTCACTTACATACCGACTATGGCTTCTTTCATACTCCAATGGCACAGTTGAGTCACTGCAACAGAGAAGGCATGGCTCGCGAAGCCTAAAACCCTTTACAAAAAATACTTTCCCAAGCTCTGCTCTACAGCCTGGACTATATTATGTTCTAGGAATGATTCTAAAAAGGCAGACTATTTCTAACATTAGAATGACAGCCTGGGGGCTGGCCCATGGCTCACTTGGGAGAGTGTGGTGCTGATAACACCAAGGCCATGGGTTCGGATCCCTATATAGGGAGGGCCGGTTGGCTCACTTGGGAGAGCGTAGTGCTAACACCACCAAGTCAAGGGTTAAGATCCCCTTACCGGTCATCTTTAAAAAAAAAAAAAAGAAAAGAAAAAGAAAAAGAAGAAAGAATGAAAGCCTGGACAGAAATACTGTATTTTAGAGCTTGAACTAAAAAGTTTAATATTTCAAAACACCACCCAGCCTGGGGGCTGGCCCATGGCTCACTTGGGAGAGTGTGGTGCTGATAACACCAAGGCCATGGGTTCGGATCCCTATATAGGGAGGGCCGGTTGGCTCACTTGGGAGAGCGTAGTGCTAACACCACCAAGTCAAGGGTTAAGATCCCCTTACCGGTCATCTTTAAAAAAAAAAAAAAGAAAAGAAAAAGAAAAAGAAGAAAGAATGACAGCCTGGACAGAAATACTGTATTTTAGAGCTTGAACTAAAAAGTTTAATATTTCAAAACACCACCTCTTTCTTTGAGTTATAATCATAAATAGCTATTTCTATTAACATCTATTGGTGTTCATTATATAAACACAAAGGTTAATGCATTATAATTAGTTCCTTTACTGATGTATTTTTTCCCTGCCTTATCTACAGAAAGATGTTAGACATTTCTATCCACAATAAAATGGCTCTGATCTCAATAGTTTATAAACTAAAAACTCTAGAATACACTGATTAGACTGTAATATAAAGTGGTACTTATAATTATACCTAATACTTGTTGAGGGCACCAAGTGCCAGGTACCATTCTAAGCATTTTCTATGTACTCATTTATTTCTCACAATTATTCTCTATGAAGTAGGGACTACTATTATCCTAATTTAACAGACGAGGAAATTGAGCTTAAATAGCCTTCCAGAAACAACACAGTAAGAGGGAGAGCTACAATTTAAACCCAGGTCATCTGGCTCTAAGATGTAGAAGGGGTTCAGCTATACTACACTGCCACTGAATTACACTGCTTCTGTTAACAAGGTAGATTAGGGCCCTTAAATAAATGAAAAGAATGTCTCAATATGTGTTTTTAAAACAAACAAAAACTAAGTCTGGCAATTCATATCTGTACCTCAAGAGAAACCTTTAGGTTTCTACTTCTCTATGGCACTTGAGAGTTTGCATAATTGTGTGCTTATTCCTCTGTAGAGCCCTTCTGTACTCTCTGCACATGCATATACAACTGGATTAATTCATTTGTATGCCCCACAGACTATTACAGTCCCTTGAGTATGGCAGATGATTAACAAACGGTTGTTGGATCAAAAAGCATTCAGTAGGTGTTCACTAAATATTTACTGAGTGAAATGAATAAACGAAATAAGGAGTTTCATGAACCAATACATACGAGTAACAATAAATGTTTTGTTGCCCCATTCCAGCAGGTGTAGCCTAAAAAAAAATAATAATAATTAAATGGTTTATTGACCAGAACTGAACCAGGGCTAAATCACAAGACTTTGGATTTATAATCCTTAAATTATGTCTGGTCTGTTTTTTTTCTTGTTGTTTTTTTAACCATGTCCTGTCTCTATGAACCTATGTCTTGTCTGGTCTTAAACCTTAACCACTTTCTACAAAAGTTTCAAAACCAATCCACTCATTATTCATGTCCTAACAGGCAATATTCATTTTTTAAGCTAGTTCTAATTTTCTGGGATTATTATTCATGTTTTTCCTAACTCAATACAACTCACAGTCCATCTCGGTCTTCATCATTCCATTCCGGAGTCAAATTTCTTTATCTTCATATGAAAGCCTGAACTTTACCTTCATCATTTTTTTTTTTTTCCTTTTTGTCTTTTTTCGTGTCCGGCAAAGGATCGCAACCCTCAGTGTCGCGCCCGTACCGGACCGGGACCGGCAACGGGATCGCAACCCTCGGCGCTGCCCCCACACCTCGCCCAGCCAGTGAGCGGGAACCGGTCTGTATGTGGGATCAGAACCCTCGGCGGGAGCGCCACCACACTCCCAAGTGGCGCACTGTAGCAGTGCGCCACCGGGCCGGCCCTACCTTCATCATTTTTACTGCCATTTTCTGACAACTCCTTCCTGCTCAATTTCTTCTTTCTTGAGGTATAATAATTGGAATTCATTCAATAGTCTAAGAGTGGATGTATTGTGGTTTCTTACCAAGATAATGCAGTTTACTTCTAAATTTTATTTTTCATACCCTTCTTGGGAATGACCAACATGTTATTGGCCTTTCTGGTAATACATTCAGGCAACATTCTCAGGAATAAACTGATAGTTGGCCTAGAATCTTTTTTACCATATTTATGCTCACCAGCCATTTTTATGTTCAGTCCACAGATTTGAAAGATTTACCCACTCTTTATCCAGTTTAGCTACTAACTTACCAAAATAGCTGTCACATGCAAACCTGGAGTCACCTTATTTGTTCTTCTACAAGAAATAAGAATACTCTTAGTAGCATTCCTAAAAGATATACTCTATGCTTGAATACCCTAAGAAAACCTCATGTCCAATTTGTTGTTTCTTCCTACTGCAAAACAAATAATCTCCCCTCTTCTAAACTGAAACTAAATGTATGTCAGTATTTGGTATGTTCATTTCTTCAAAGAAAATAAACTAACATTCAATTTAGTTAATACATCATTTAATCTCAGAAGTGGAAATTATGATCCCCTTTTACAGATAACTGAAACTCAAAAAAGTTCAGTAACTTACCCAGTAAGCTGGGCTCAAACCCAGGGTCTTTTTAAGTCCAAAATCAATGTCTTTCTACTATACTACCAGGCTTCTCCTTAAACTATCACTAGCTCTTCCTGTAGTAAGTCATATTCATGTTCTTATGAATGTGAACTTAAAAGTCAACAATGCTTCTTGTTATGGAAACCACTGGTTTGTCCCATATGAAATAACTTAGCTATGTATCCAGGACTCACTAGAACAAGAGTTCTTAAACTAGGGTTCATGAACTTGAGTAAAAAAATTTTCACACCTTTATTTTCATTAACCTATAATTAAAATTAGCATTTCCTTCTATTCCACAGCAGTATTAGCAGAACTATCGCTGTGTTATTTAATTCAATAATAAAATGTAAACTTAAATTACAAAGTGTTTTTTAAATATGTATTTTATACATTTAAAAGTCATTCTGAGAAGGGGTTTACAGGTCTCCTTAGACTGCCAAGGTGTCCAGGGCACATTAAAAAATTTAAGAACCAGGGCTGGCCTGTGGCTCATTTGGGAGAGTGTGGTGCTGATAACACCAAGGCCACGGGTTCGGATCCCATATAGGGATGGCCGGTTTGCTCACTGGCTGAGCGTGGTGCTGACAACACCAAGTCAAGGGTTAAGATCCCCTTACCGGTCATCTTTAAAAAAAACTTAAAAAAATAAAAAAATAAAAAATTTAAGAACCTGGGGCTGGCCAGTTAGCTCACTTGGTTAGAGCAGTTATTAACACCAAGGTTAAGGGTTCCCACCCCCGAACCAGCCAGCCACCAAAAACAAAACAAAAAACTTAAGGTTTCTTCATAAACTACTCCTCAGAATATCTGGCAGAAGGCAGAAGGCCTATAACAAGAAGAGAATACCGACTCTTGCTTACTATGTGACTTCACTAGGTTTCAATTTCCTCACCTGTAACACAGGGATATCTACCAGAGGGTTTTATGAGGATTAAGTACCTACCATAATGACTGGCTCATAAGAGGTGTTTAACCAATATTAGTGCCTATGCTCTTCTCATCCTCTGCATGCTACACCTTATCATATCAAAATTCTGATGCTTAAGATCCAACTTTAAAAACCTGTCATCAACTTCACTTATTTTCTTATACAAACTCAGTTTCCTATTATCCCTATCCCATTCTGACCACTCTAAAATCCACTGTATCCTAGCATTTATATTTTGTGTGAACTTGTATGTTAATGTTACTCAAGCCAGTTTTTATCTTCTTGTGGGCAGAAAAGATGTTTATTATTCCTTCCTTAGCTGTGTGTTTACACAAGTAACTAGCAGTCAGAGCCGTTATGATACCTTCCCTCAGTAATCCAAGAACAAGCTTTCATTAAATAAAATTATAACACCATAGTTTATGATCTACTGCTTTCACTTAATCACATTTCCACCTTAATGTTCTCAAAATGTTTTTATTAGTTATAAACTTTTCTAACCGCATTTGTGTTCCCTACAGTTATTTCCAATCAAAAGACACGGACTTTCAAAAATTGACTTGATTTTTCTGGAAAAAAATGCAGAGGAAAAGAATACAGTAAATAATGGAATTTAATCCCTTAAAAACAAAACTCATTTTAGAGTCTAGAAAGTATATAAATTTTATCATTTATAATAATTTCAAATTGTCATTTTATAAGAAGAGAAGCTTGAGAATTTCAAGCATAAAACGCAACCAGAGGGCCGGCCCAGTGGCGCACTGCTATAGTGCGCCGCTTGGGAGCGCGGCGGCGCTCCTGCCGAAGGTTCGGATCCCACATACAGACCGGTTCCCGCTCACTGGCTGAGCGAGGTGCGGGCGCAGCACTGAGGGTTGCGGTCCCGTTGCCGATCCCGGTCTGGTGCGGGCGCGACACTGAGGGTTGCGATCCATTGCCAGACACGAAAAAAGACAAAAAAAAAAAAAAAAAAACGCAACCAGAATG
>NW_007726230.1:1103882-1105287 GCF_000696425.1 Galeopterus variegatus | reverse complement strand
GGGGGTTGGGACCCATTGCCAGACAAAAAAAAAAAAAAAAAAAAAAAAAAAAAAACGCAACCAGAATGTAATATTATTTGGCAATAAAAAGGAACGAGGTTCTGATACATGCTACAACATGAGTGAAACCTTAAAAATCATGTTAAGTGAAAGAAGCCAGTCACAAAAGAGTACATATTGCATGATACCATTTATACCAAATGGAAACGTCCAGAATATGAAAATCTACAGAAAGAGAAAATAAATTAGTGGTTGCTAGAGGCTAGGGAAAGAGGGAATAGTGAGTGACTACTAAAGGGCTTCTACAGCTTTTTAAGGTGAAGAATTAACTATTGGTGATAGCTGTACAAGTCTATGAAAATATTACTAAAAATCACTAAATTATACACTTTAAAAGGCTGAATTTTTCGGTGAATCATATCTCAATAAAGCTGCTACTTTTTTTTGAAAGCCGCCACCTGTGAGCCACAATGAAAATTTCTTTGGGAAAAGAAATCATGAAAGTCACTGACTGGAAAACTAAGCTGGTTACCTGTGATGTTAGCAAGGTCAACTTCCAAATTCCCTCCCCCATTCCTAACAAGTACATGAAACTGGAGACAGTGTGTGTTAATCAAAGAATTCCAGGCACAGTCGGCTGTTAACTAGAATAGTAAGAGACTTCTTAGGCTCTATCACTCCTAAACTGTAGGGGGCTTCCATCCTCGGTGATTACGGAAGTACTACTTTTCATCAGCAAGCTCGAGAAGGAACGTCAAGATAGGATGACACTTGCCTAGACGCCCTGCAAATGCCTACAAATCCAAAAGGGGTGTCACCTACACACCCTTAAGCCTGTGCACGTGTTAGCCTGCCCCCACCCAACATCAACCAGCGGCGTGTACCACTGACCCATTTCCAAACTTGCTCCCCACAGATTGACACACACTATCAAGCCCTTAAATCTCATTTGTTTAAAATGACAAGTATAACCCTTACTAGATTCCCACTCGAGCCCAACCAGCCCCCGCCCTGCCCCTCTCCACCCCCAAACCCACACACGTGCTAGCCCGACACCGCCCCACCGGGTCCCACGTGCACCAGGTCTAACACATTCCCCACGTGTGGGCGCCCCACGGCCTTCCTCTGGTAGCTGAGGTCACCGCGTGAACCTAGGTCTCCAGAGGCAGGAGAGGGGAAGGACAAGGCCCAGGTCCCTGAGGTCCCAACTCTGCGGGGTGTGTCCACACCCATCCTCCCTACTAACAACCCCAACAAATCCAAGGGCCGGGGGCGACGGCCCCTTTAAGACGCGGCCCAGCCGTCGCCCGCAGAGAGGGGCGCAACCGGGCCTACACAACCCCCCCTTCCGTTCGCCTGCCCACGTCTATTCGCCTCACCTCGGGCCGCCGGGCCCCGCCGCCGC
>NW_007726230.1:1097458-1103441 GCF_000696425.1 Galeopterus variegatus | reverse complement strand
GGGGGGGGGGCGGGGTACGGGCGGGGTCCGGAGGGGGGGGTCGCCCCGCCGACGGTGGAGCCGCGGTTCGCTCTTTGAGGCCGTAGGACGGTGACTGCGTTGGGCGTGGACGCTCCTAGCTCGCTCCCTCGGCGGCTCCTGGGACCCCAAGATGGCGGCGGCGCTGAGGCGGCTGCGGGCGCTGGGCCGGCGGCGGCGGCGGCCACTTTCACTCACTGAGAGGAGCGGAGCAGGGACACGGGGAGCCATGGCGGGGGGGAGGAGAGGCGCCATAGCCAGGCCAGAACAATCGAACTACTACTCGGCTGGCTTACCCCTTCCCCGCCCACGCTCAATGCTCGTCGCCAACCCGTGTCCGCCCGCAGTGTCGCTACCGTCAGCCTCGTGCAGCTCACACCCCGCAGCTGCTACCTGACGCCCCGCGCTGACCGGAGTTCGCGGGGAGACCCTGATCCATGCTATCTGAGTGCAGATTGGTCGGGGCTGGGACTGGCGAAGATTGCCGAAAGGCGGCGGGGAGGAGGAGGAGGATGTCATTGCTGGAGTGAGCAAGCAGATCTCGCGGGAGAAAATGTCGCGAGATTCTGCAGGCATGCAACCGCGGTAGAAAGGTTACTTTTCCCGGAAGTAACGTCAATCGAAACCGCCCGGGATCCTGGGAATATTCGTTCGCACAGGGGAGAGGTGGGAGAGTGCCACCGAACACTGATAAGATCACTTGTCGGGAAGGATAAGCTCCGAGCTGATAATTTAATCCTCAATTTCTGGCCCGTTTGGACGCGGTCGTAGATGTCGGGGAAGAGCCTCACCTATACAGTAATTAGTTTGGGGCTCCCCTTTAGGCTCTAGAACTAAGAGCGCGGTAAGTTTGTTCTTAAGACGGTATAGTTACTTGAGATATCTGTGTGAAGGCTTCAGCGTTCAAGGAGTTGGGAAGACACAGACCTGTTACTAGAAATGTCACCCTATTCCCCGTACCGGCCAGCCAAAAAAAAAAAAAAAGTCACCCTGTTCTCACACCCACAGTGAGCCTCTGAAAAGGGAATAATTGATTGTGCTAACTCTATAGTTTGAGGCCCCTGCTACCCACATTGACTAAAGTTAATTCAACCCAACTTCCAACTAGGTACTTCCAAAAGAAGTTCCTAATGTAGAGCCTAGCTGTAGATTAGGATTTCTTATCTTCCTGAAAGTTAAATATGCTGATATTTCAGTTCCATCAGGTCTCATGCATGAATCTTAAAGCCTTGTGAACTATGCTGTCTTACCTAACCTAACATCGTGCTCTTGGTCCCAGAACCTAACGGGGAGCCCCAAGCTAATCACGGTATAGGAGTGGAGCTTTAATCCATTTCAATCTGGCTCTTAACATTTAAGCAGAAAAACATTTGCTTAAGTTCATCAAGTAGGCTTCTTACGCTAAGTTCACTTTAAAAAGTCAATTTTGTTTATGGGCAAAAAGGATAGTATACTATTTTTGTAAGAAAGGGATATAAGAAAGCACAGGTGTCTGCTCATTGTGCAAAAGAAATTCTAGAAGGATTGGGGGGGGGAAGGGAGGAGGGAAAGGGCCACGAAAATCGATTACTTGTATATTGACAAATAAAAATAAAAAAGAAAGAAATTCTAGAAAGATTAGCCGGAAACTGACACAATTGATTTCCTATATGGGGAGGATGGGAAGAAAGAAAGCAATGGGAACTGGGTAACAGATTGAAGAGGGAGTGGCAAATCTTTTTGCATACAGCTGACTCTTAGAATCATAGTATTTCACATACCCAAAAAATGAAAAACTAAAACCAACTGGTATAATATTTGAGTAACAATGAGATGTTTTCTCTGGAGCATAAATCAAAAAGAAAGGAATAAAAGGACAAACGACAGTAAGCTATTGAGGGGCCACATTTAGAGTCCTTTAAATTTCAAATGTAGGTTGTCTGTTGTATTAGTTTTCTATTGCTTTGCTAACAAATTTACCACAAACTTGATGGTTTAAAACAACACAAATTTATTATACTGTAGTTCTGTAGGTCAGAAGTTTGACATGGATCTCACTGGGCTAAAATCAAGGTGGTGTTTGTGCCAAATTAGAGATAAAGAAAATATACAGAATATTAACAATCATTTTGTGAAAAAACTTTTTATTTTTTCAGGCAGCTGGCCAATGGGGGGGATGCAGGATCTGAACCCTTGACCTTGGTATTACCAACACCATGCTCTAACCGACTGAGCTAACCAGCCAGCCATTATTTAGTAACTTTGAAGAAATTTCATTTGGTCAACCTAGGATATATATTAATTTCAGATAGTAAAGCAACAAACAAACAAAATTAAAAACCAGTGTATGGGGGTGGGAGAGTGGGAGAGACCCAAAACTGTACCTAAACACTAACAAGTGAATTTATATTACAAATGAGTAACATAGCCACTCCCAGTCTACAGGGGATGGGGAAGAAAAGAACCCACCTAAGCAACAGTGAAAAAGTGTCTTGATTGGATAGTAAGAATAAAACCAAGTGAACTGTGTGTAAATGCTATTAATCCACATAGTTTTCTCACAGGGGAATGAATTAACAATTTGAAACTGTGTATACTAGAACTGAATAAATGAGCTGGGTTTCTTATTGTTGTATCAAAAGTTTTAAGTAAGGAAAAAAATGGAAAGCTAAAAGGAAGTCTGTGGTGTTGAACTGGAAACTGATGTATCAGTATAAATGCAATTGCTTTTAATACGTATATATGTACAGTAGGTAAAGAAGTATAGATCTATGTTTATGTGTGAATTAATATACATGTATTTCCTAGTTCTGTCTCTTAAGGTCTAGCAATGAGGACACCAAGATCTTGTTTTATAAACATGATTCTGCAGTTAAAACAACAAGGAGAATCTTGGAGAAATAATTACTCAGCTGAAGCAGGGAAAATACAAGATGAGCCTGGAATATCTTCTGTAGCCAGAAAATAAGGAAATTGCTCCAAAAAAAGATGTCACAAGAACAAGGAGCCAACCTGAAAGAATTTCTAGTGGCCAAAGCAACAAAGAAAATGACGATAATAGGTATTGGATTATGACCCATAGACCCATTGATATTTATTTTAATATTCATGTATCCATACTGATATAAGTAAACAACTGCTTATTTAAATACATGAGGGAGAAAAAAAAGACAGCTTTTTCTTAGAGTAGAATCTAGTTAGCAAATGTAGAAAGAGGGATAACAAAAATCACCACACAAACACCACGATAATGACTACTAAAGACAAGATCCACTAATGGATGCTAAATTAGTGGGTGAAAATGTGTGGAGAAGCAGGATTTGCATAGATTCAAAGTGTCTCACCCAAGAGGGTTCTGGTCAAGATAGCAGAATAGGGCCGGCCCGGTGGCGCACCATGCTCCCGCCGAGGGTTCCGATCCCATGTGGAGACCGGTTCCCGCTCACTGGCTGAGCATGGTGCAGGCGCAACACCGAGGGTTGCGATCCCGTTACCGGTCAGTAAAAAAGATAAAAAAGGAAAAAAAAAAAAAAAAGATAGCAGAATAGATGGTCACCAGCATCACTCTCTCCCACAAATTGACTAATTTACAACTATTAAAAAGCAATGACAGCCAAGCTGGGACCACTAGAGATTAGGGGAAGAGGAGAGACGTATGGAGTTCATGAAGGCAGGAGAAGCCACAATGAGAGAAAGAAAGAACCACTCCAACTGTTTTGAGCCCCAGCCACTTCAGGGATTGAGCTGGTGAGCACACGGACCAGGACCTGGCAAAAGCCGCAGCTGTGCCCTTCAGATGAAGTTGCTTGGAGGCTGCAGGGGAGAAGAGGGACTTGGTGGCCCCCAGGCCAGCAAGACTACTATCAGGGTTCCCATGGACCCACATAGGAACAAGGAGCCACAACAACCGAGAAAAAGGAGCCACTCAGAGGCTGGTGAGTCATCACATGGGACCGGGGCATGGCCCACCCCATGGAAAGTGTTTGGATTGCAGGCGGTGAGGGAGACAGGCCCATGGGGAGAACACTGGGGCATAGCGAAGACAGCTGATCTGCCCTCCAACCAGCATAGGACCACTCAGTGGAGACAGGTCAGGAATATAGAACTGCAGGGGATGCAGTTTGCTGAAAAGACTCAGGCCCAGACGAAGTTTCTACACAACCCAGGTGCACTGGGTCTCTGGAGAGCCAGAAGCACCTATCAACCATTAAAACCTGACCTGCACAAAAAGGCTTCTCCAGGGAATCAGCAACAAAGTAACAATTTAGCTCAACTACAGGTGTCAAGTGCTGGTCCCCAGAGGAAGTTCCCCCATTTTAGAAGTAAGCAAAGGACAACAAACTAGCTCCAGTGCAGCGTTTAAGTGGTAGGAACAGCAAATAATCCAACACAGGACTGGAAAAAAAAACCAAAATACCCACATACCAGAGACAAAGTTTGATATTAACTAGTAAAAGTCTCACTTCACCAAAGAACACCTATAAAACCTAGAAGGACCAGAAATCCTCTGAGCTACCAAGCCAGGGAGGGGGCAGTGCTGGGGGCCTAGGCCAGGCCCCCTCCCCACACACACAACCAGCCTAGCGACAACCACCACTGAGCCAAGGCAGGAAGCATCTGGGCTCTCCCAAGCCAGGGCAGTGAACAGCCAAGGACCTTGGCCATGCACCCCCCAACACCCACAACCATCCCAGCAATGACCAAGACACCGCTGGATCAAGTACATTCTGCCTGAGATATGCAGCACACACATTTTTAAGCATTAAAATAAGGACCAGAAACTGGTGGTCTTTGGTCATTACTGGCTTTCAGGTATGTTTTTTTGTTTTGTTTTGAGTTTTTTCTTGAAAACTAGGAGATCTAGAAACCATAGGGTTGAATGGAAGTGAGCCATAGCTTTTTCCTTTAGGCTCTTTATAGGTTTTCCTGCTCACCTGAGTCCCTATCACTACCACTTAGTTAAACCCAGTCCATTAACACTGTTTCTAAATTCTGCAGATATTCAGTTTACAATTAATACAATAAAAGATTGTTTTTATTTATTTGAATTTATCACTCAGATGATTTTTGTTTTAATTAGTATGAATTGGCAAATGCTTTTTTGAAAACACATAAACATAATAATAACTAATATTTTGTGAACACCTATGTGAGCACCTACAATGTCCTGGGTAGTGCTCTAGGGGCAATACAAATTTAATTCTCAGAAAAATCCTTTATTCTCATTGTACGAAAAGGGAATTGAGGATTAACATGATTAAGCAATAAGTAACTTGTCCCAGCTCACACACATAATAAGTGATAAAGCATGGACTCAAACCCAGGTCTCAGATGCCAAGTTCTATATTCTTTCACTGTATCAAATGTTTGCTATCTCCTCCTATCTCCCCATCCTCCCCAACCCAAAGTAACCATTGATCTACATTCCATCTCTATAACTTTACCTATTTTGGACATTTCATATCAATGGAACATATAATATGTGTTGTTCTGTGACTGGTTTCTCTCACTTAGTGTAATATTTTAGAAGTTCATCCATGTTGTGGCATGTATTAGTACTCCATTCCTTTTCATAACTGACTAGTATGCCATTATATGGATATACCATTTTTGTTATCCATCAATTGACCGACATTTGGATTATCTCCATTTTTTTTTTATTTGGCACCTGGCAAGTACAGGGAACCAAACCCTTGATCTTGGTATTACAAGGCTGCACTCTAACCAATTGAGCTAATCAGCCAGCCCTGATTCCACTTTTGACTATTATGAATAACGCTATAGTTACTATGAACATTTGTATACAAGTTTTTTGTTTGTTTTTTGGCAGCTGGCCGGTACAGGGATTGAACCCTGGACCTTGGTGTTATCAGCATCATGCTCTAACAGACTGAGCTAACCAGCCAGCCCATGTGTACAAGTTTTTTTGTTGTTGTTGTTGTTGTTGTTTTTTTTTTTTTTTTTTTTTTTTTTTTTTTTTTTTTTT
>NW_007726230.1:1093969-1097405 GCF_000696425.1 Galeopterus variegatus | reverse complement strand
TTTTTTTTTTTTTTTTTTTTTTTTTTTTTTTTTTTTTTTTTTTGTCTTTTTGTCTTTTTTCATGACCGGCAACGGATCGCAACCCTCAGTGTCGCGCCCGCACCGGACCAGGACCGGCAACGGGATCGCAACCCTCGGCGCTGCCCCCGCCCCTCGCTCAGCCAGTGAGCCGCTGGTCTGCACATGGGATCCGAACCCTCGGCGGGAGTGCTGCCGCGCTTCCCAAGCGGCGCACTGTAGCAGTGCGCCACCGGGCCGGCCCGTGTACAAGTTTTTATATGGACATATATTTTCATTATTCTTGAGTAGATATCTAGGAGTGGAGTTGCTACATCATGTGGTAATTCTATATCTAATAATTTGAAGAGCTGCCAAACTATTTTCAAAACTGGCTATACTATTTTAGTCCCACCAGCAGTGTATGAGGGTTCCAATTTCTCTACATCCTCATGAACACTTGTTATTAACTGAATTTAGATTCTAGCCACTTTAATGGGTGTGAAGAAGTACCTAGCTATGTTTTTGAGCTGCATTTCCCTGATGACTAGTGATGTCAGCATCTTTTTGTGTACTTCTTGTGCATTTGTATATCTTCCTTGAAAAGTCTGCTCAGATCTTTTGCTCATTTTTAAAATGGATTATTTTTCTTGTTATTATTATATTGCAATAGTTCTTTGTTTGTTCGTGGGGTTTTTTGTTTTTGTTTTGTTTTGCTTTGTTGGCAGGTGTCCTGTATGGGGATCTGAACCCTTGACCTTGGTGTTATAACACTGCACTCTAACCAACTGAGCTAACTAGCTGGCTCTCAATAGTTCTTTATACATTCAAGATACATACAAGTCTCTTTTCAGATGTATAATTTGCAAATATAGTCTCCCATTATGTGGGTTGTCTTTTCACTTTCTTGATGGTGTACTTGTAAGCAGAAAAGATTTTAATTTTGATGAACTTCAATTTATCTACTTTTCCTTTGGTTGCTTGTGCTTTTGATATCATGTATAAGAATCCATTGCCAAACCCATGGTCATGAAGTTTTACTCTTGTTTCATTCTAAGAATTTTATAGTTTTAGCCTTTACATCTAGGTCTATGCACAATTTTAAGTTAATCTCTGCATATGGTGTGAGGTAAGGCTCCAACTTTATACTTTTGCGTGGGAATAACCAGAACCATTTGCTTAAAAACTGTTTTTTCTCATTAAATGGTCTTGCACCCTCACTGAAAGTCATTTGACCATAGACAAAACTGGAAGACAAACCCCAAACTCTCCTAGCTATCCCCCGAGCCTCAGTCTTGACCAGGCAGGAAGGGCTGGATTCCTGGGAATGACAATAATAAGGTAAGAGTGAAGTTGATTAAACAAACTTCCTTAGGCTAAGACTTGATCTGGAGGTCATGGTGTATGCTCCTTAGGCTAAGACTTGGTTTGAAAGTCAGAATGTTTGTTCCTTAAATAAATGCCTCATGGCTTAGGATAACATCTGTAAAGCCCATTTATTTTTTGAGTTTCAGAATTTATTTAAGCAAGAAAGCTGTCAATTTGAACAGGAGTGAAAAAGGAAATTTATTTTTAAACAAATCTACAGAAAAATAGCCAAAAAAGTCATATAGCATATGTTATGCCTTTCCCTATGTTGGTGAGAGGTTAGAAAGGCAGCCTGGAACACTTTGTGCTAACCCGGGAAAGCTCTGCACATACTTTAAATTCCTGAATTCCAAGCTTCATTGTACAAAATACCACTCAAAATTTGTATCAAAACCTTTAGCCAAAACCAGTTTTTCAAGGGGCCAGCCCATGGTTCACATGGGAGAGTGTGGTGCTGATAACACCAAGGTCACAGGTTTGGATCCCTGTATAGAGATGGCTGGTTAACTCACTTGGAGGAGCATGGTGCTGACAGCACCAAGTCAAGTGTTAAGATCCCCTTACTGATCATCTTTAAAAAAAAACCCCAAAACCCAGTTTTTCAAATCTGAAAGCTCACAGAGGTGCGTTTAGGCAGCTTCATGACATGAAATGTCTGTGACCTTGGTCTCTGTGGGAGGACAGCAGTGTCCACCAAGTGGTACCCCTGCACATGGGCCACCAAATTCAGGAGCCACACTGTAAAGGTGTGAGGCCAATCTTAAGTTGTCCTCATAGATAACAAACAACTACCAGTCTGCTTTGAAGTATACACATCCTGGACCCTAAGGTACCATGGGAGATATCAGTTGAGTGGCCAGAAATAATTACAGTGACCTCACCACCTACCAATCAGATTCACACAGGACTCTCAGGGACCCCCACCCATTTATTTTCCTCTATACATGCTTGTGACTCTAAGCTATTGGGGAGCCTGTGGTATTAAAAGCCCTTTGGATACCATTGGCCCCTCTGAATTGCATCCAAATAAGTCTTAATCTTTAACACTGCAAACTTTCGAGGAAGGACAGAATAGGGACACACCCCAGGGAGGCTGCTCATAAATATTGAGCAGATTGGATCAGCACTAACTGCCTCCTTACCTGGCAGTTGATGAACCCATAAGGAGCTGATGACAGCTTAACTACTGTACCAATCAGCATGCTACACCTGGAACTTTGCAGATTACAAAAACCATCACACATATGCACTAGGAGGAACAAAAGTGAAGACGACCACTATATGATCTTCCACCCATGACATAAATCAGAAGGGACAAAGTTAAGGGGAAAATGCCTCCAATCTGCATGACCAGAAACTGCAGAAACTCAGAGATGCATGACAGGAAGTGGATGCAACCTTGCATCGGCCCATTAGGCCTTAATTACTTTACATCCTCCATCCTCCACCATGGCCAAATATTCCTCCCCTTAGTTAGGATAGCGAAACACCCCATCCCAAAAAACAGCATATAAACTCTCCTGCTAAGAATCCAGGGGAACTCCTCATTCATGGGGGGATGCCTGCACATGCTTCTGAGTGTGCTTTCACTTTGTAATAAAGTCCTGTTGTTTAAATGTTTCATCTGTCTGTCTCTCTTCCTTTTTCTTTCACTGAATGGGTGCTTGCTGCCATGTGGACTCTACTCATTCCCATGAAAGATTTTTCTCCATTGTTTGACTGAGAACCTGGAACTGTCCTCTGGTAACACTTTGGCACAAGATAGGCCTTAAATATTTGGGCAGTGGATGGACCCCTCTCAGTTCAGTACATAGACACATGATTTTTTCTCTTTCTTTTTATCATCTCTTTTTTGGAACTCCCATTATGCATTTTTTTTTTTAAAGATGACCGGTAAGGGGATCTTAACCCTTGACTTGGTGATGTCAGCACCACGCTCACCCAGTGAGCTAACTGGCCATCCATATATAGGATCCGAACCTGTGGCCTTGGTGTTATCAGCACTACACTCTCCCGAGTGAGCCACAGGCTGGCCTTTTTTTTTTTTTTTTTTTTTTTTTTTTTTTTTTTT
>NW_007726230.1:1066649-1093711 GCF_000696425.1 Galeopterus variegatus | reverse complement strand
CAGGGTGGCCTTTTTTTTTTTTTTTTTTTTGGTATGCTTGATGGTGTCTAATAAATCTCTAAAGTTCTGATTATGTTTCTTTATTCGTTTTTCTTTCTGTTCCCTGGGTTGCATTGATAACTATTAATCTATCTTCATGTCTCCTAATTCTTCCTTCTGCCAATTCAAACCCACAGCAGAAACAGAGTCCTACTAGTGACTTTTTCATTTCAGTTACTGTATTTTTCAACTTAGGAGTTTCTATTTGATTTTTTTTTTCTTTCAGAATTTCTATCACTTTGTTACCAGGTGGCAGATCAGGTTCCCATGAAAGAAGAATCTTCTTCCATGGGTGAAAGAAGGGAGGGGACAAAGAAAATGGGGCTTTATTACCAAGCAAAAGTGCACACCAAAGAAGTGTGCAGGCATCTTTGCCAGAGAGAGATGCACATGCCCCCAACCCTCTCATTTTTGTTCCAGATGGAAGCTCCTAATGGCCTCACCCCCTGCCCTTCCTATTCCACCTAGTGTGCAGGTGCTGGCTGATCCATTCTGAATATTTATGAGCAGCCTCCCTGGGGCATATCCATATTCTGCCCTGCCTCAACTTTATGATAATCTATATTTAATGTAACATTGTTGCCTTGGATTGAGTGTCCCCCCAAAACTTTCCCCCAAGTGTGATAGTGTTGAGGGTGGGAAATCCTATTATGGTAATTGAAAGTTGGGGTCTTGAAGAGGTGATTAGATTGTAGGGCCATGCTGTACTGAATGGATTAAAAATGGTGGTCAGGGGCGTGGTTCTGAGGGCTTTAAAAGAAGAGCACATGGGAGGTTAGTCTCACTCTACTCTGCTATTTTGCAACATACACTGCAGCCACTGTCGCCATCACCAAGGTCTTCACCAAATGTGTTCCCTGGACTTTGGACTTCCCAGCCTCTGAAATTGTAAGCAACAAATTTTGTTTTCTTTATAAATTACCCAGTTCCAGCTATTTTGTTATAAGCAACAAAAATGGACTAATATAATTATTAGCTTACTTTCCTTTCCTTCTTTAACTATGTTTTCCTTTAGTTCTTTGAAAGTATTATACTGGCTACTTTGAAGCCTTTTAATTGTGACATCTGGATGAAATCACAGGCAGTGTATGTTTCTTGCTTTTTTTCCAACTATAGGTCATACTTTCCTGTTTCTTTGCATGTGTCATAATTTTTGTGGGATACTAGACTATTTAAAATAATATTGTAAGGGCCAGCCCATGGCTCACTTGGGAGAGTGTGGTGCTAATAACACCAAGGCCACGGGTTCTGATCCCTATATAGGGATGGCCGGGTAGCTCAATTGGGAGAGCGTGGTGCTGACAACACCAAGTCAAGGGTTAAGATCCCCTTGCTAGTCATCTTTATAAAAAAATAATAATAATAAAATAAAATAATATTCTAGTAACTCTGGGTACCACTCTGCCCTTAAGGGGTTGTTATTATTTGCGTAGTGACTAGCTAGATTGCTTTAGTGCAGTCTATTCCTCCCTTCTCCCAAACAGTTTAGTGATCTGAAACTGTGAACCTTGGTGTTATAAGGCTATGCTCCAACCAACTGAGCTAACTGGCCAGCCCTTTCCCAAACAGTTTTAAGCCTCTGATGTTGGTCTTCAGGGCCCACAGCTTTGGAAATGTCCACAGTCACTCTGAGATGACAGAAGCTTTGGCAGAGATCTCTGACCATTTTTTCCGACTGTTAAGCTCCCCTAATTGCTGATTGCTCTATTCCTTTTAACAATGCCCTTGATCATAAATTGCTTTACAGAATAATCCAGTCTAATTCAGGCTCTTCTAAGGGGATAGTTGTCAAGGTCAATGTTTGATTTTTTTCCCCAGCCAAAGTCAATGTTTGAGATTTGTTCAGTCCCAGGGCAGGCTTCTCACAGCTGCCTACCTCCCCTGCTCACTAGGGCATGCCAACCTACATTTTAGTGTACATTTCCAATGACTGCATCTATCTCCTCCCAATTGCCTTTCTCCACAACCTCCACTATTTTTGAGAAAAATTTTAGGCTTAAATTCCCACACACATTGTTGCAAATTAAGTCAGTTCTTCTAGGAAGAGATTAGAAGCCATCTGCTTTAATACTTGCTTCTCTCCTCAGACAAAATCTCTAGGCCTGGTCTCTGGGGTGGGGGAGGGACAATGACACACTTCTCTCCAAATGGTCTTTCTGCCCAAGAGCTGAGAGCTCAGTGGATGGGGGTGTAGCCGTAGGTCTTGGCTTCCTCTTGATGTGAAACCACCACCTTATGAGCCAGAACGGCAGCAATGAAGGCTCATATTTTCAGCAGATTCACACCCAAAGTAAATCCTCTGTTCCATGGGCGGGAGCTGGGCAGAAGGGAGCCCCTAGCAGCAGGTAGCTGGGGACAGGATGAGAATTGCTATCATCCTGCCCTTACCAGGAAGATAGTCGTCCAATTGGGAGCAAAGGGGAAGAGAGAACCCTGTGGTCTTGGCTGAGCCATTTTGGAGTGGGTTCCACTTGTAGGGAACAGGTTCTGGTTCAAACACCATAAACTTTTGCCATTCTTGCTGAGCTTTGGTATGTTTTCTTAAATAATTGTTTCTTCATTTGCTTAAGTGGATTTAAATGGTTGTCCTTTTATAAATTTCACCAGTTTTGCTGGTGAGTGCGTCTGAGGAGCTCCTCTTTCCTCACATTGTCATGCCAGTACTCCACTATGGTCAGTCTTTTTGTTTTTTTGGCAGCCGGTCAGTAGGAGGTCTGAACCCTTAACCTTGGTGTTATAACACTGCGCTCTAACCAACTGAGCTAACCAACCAGCCCTCCAAATTCCCTTTTTACCTTTTTTTTTTTTTTTTTTTTGTCTTTTTTTGGGACCGGCAACGGATCGCAACCCTCAGTGTCGCGCCTGTACCGGACCGGGACCGGCAACGGAATCGCAACCCTCGGCGTTGCTCCCGCACCTCGCTCAGCCAGTGAGCGGCCGGTCTGTATGTGGGATCCAAACCCTCGGCGGGAGCGCCACCACACTCCCAAGCGGCACACTGTAGCAGTGCGTCACCGGGCCGGCCCCCAAATTCCCTTTTTAAATGTGATTGTATATCTTACTGATTTGTAAGAATTCTTTATATATTCAATATACAAATTATCAGATATATTTTACAAATATTTTTTCACAGTCTGTGACATGTCCTTTCATTTTATTAAGAGTGTCTCTCAGAGCCAGCCCGTGGCTCACTTGGGAGAGTGTGGTGCTGATAACACCAAGGCCACAGGTTCAGATCCCTATATAGGGATGGCCGGTTTGCTCACTGGGTGAGCGTGGTGCTGACAACACCAAGTCAAGGGTTAAGACCCACTTACCAGTCATCTTTAAAAAAAAAAAAAAAAAGAGTGTCTCAAAGTACAGAAATTTTCAATCTTGATGAATTATAATTTGTCAATTTTTTCTAACAATTGTTCTTTTTGTGTCCTTTTTATGAAACTTGTCCAATTCAAGATCACAATTATTTTCTCCAGTATTTTCTACTATAAGTTCTATTTTAAGTTTCAGGGATTTGGGTCTATGATCCATGTCAGTTAATTTTGGTTTTGGCAGCTGGCCACTGCAGGGATCAGAATCCATGACCTTGGTGTTACAAGGCTGCGCTCTAACCAATTGAGCTAACCAGCCAGCCCATTTCAGTTAATTTTTATCTGTTGCAAGACAAGGGTCATGCTCATTGTTTTGCATATGACTGTGTAATTGTTCCCACAACTTTTGGAGTGAACAGGACTGAAGCCATGTTGGGGCCTAAAACCAGATGGGTTGTTTTAGACAAAAAATTTTTTTAAAGATGACCAGTAAGGGGATCTTAACCCTTGACTTGGTGGTGTCAGCACCACACTCTCCCAAGTGAGCTAACTGGCCATCCCTATATAGGGATCCGAACTGGTGGCCTTGGTGTTACCAGCACCACACTCTCCCAAGCACCACACTTTCCCAAGTGAGCCACAGGCCGGCCCTGTTTTAGGCAAATTTTAAAAGGACACAATTTTTTTCTTGGCATGCATTTCTCTGTGTTCTCTCTTTTCCCATTGTTATTTAATGTTTTGAACCTTGGTTATGGGGCAAGATGACATTATTTACATAAATGTAAAGTTGTTTTCCATCCAGCCTGTTGGGAAAATAGAACAATTTAATCAGGCCCTTTCGCCTCTGGGCCAGTTGGGGGTGGTTCAGTAAACAAATTGTGTGTGTGGGTGAGTGGAGTTGGTGCGTCCCCGGGGTGCGGCCACCTTGGCTGGCATCTGCCTCTGGCAGCCGCTCCTCACAGCCATTCTTTCCAACCTATGGCTTCCAAGGACCTATTTGCTGGTTACCTAGCTCATAGACTGGTGTGTAAGGGGTCTAGTGACCCAGCCTGGAATGTGAGGATTCTGGTCACCCAGCCTGATGTGTGAGGGTTCTGGTGACCCAGTCTGGTTAACAGGCTTGAGGAGTCTGTGAGCTCCAGACCCAGCCCTAGCATAACAATTGGCAACGTCAGCAGGATTCCAATGGAGCCAGAGCACTACACAGCCGGAAGCTGCAAACTTGCAGACTTGCATGTACTATCCAGACCCTGGGAAACCAAGGAAGACATCACTAAAGCGATACTGATTCCACCCCCCCATCAGTACCTCGAGATAACAACAAAGATGGGAGAAGAAACCAGATAGGGTCTTGGCGAGACTTTGCCCCTGAGATCTTGCATGTAACCTTCACGGCTCATGTCCCTCTCTCTGCTCCTTTTCATTGCCCATGTTCCATTCCCTCAGCCCCCTCTTTAAAATTCCCTCAGTAGGGCCGGCCCGGTGGCGCACTAGGATCCCACATACAGATCGGTTCCCACTCACTGGCTGAGCGAGGCGTGGGAGCAACACCGAGGGTTGCGATCCCGTTACGGGGGCGACACCGAGGGTTGCGATCCGTTGCCGGACACGGAAAAAGACAAAAAAAAAAAAATTCCCTCAGTAAATCTGAGTCTTTGAGATGGCTTTAGTCTGTCCATTCTCCTTCAGGTTTATGGGAGAGGTGAGTTAGCCTAACAGCTCTCCTCTGGTCACCAGTATTTCTGAATAAAAGCTGATTTCACATTTGATTTTTGAGTTGTTTATTTTTGAAAGGGAGCAGGCGGCTGGACCTGTGCCCAGTAACAAGTTTTGGCAAGCCAAGCCAGGAGTTGAATGCCCTAGGGTAACAAAGTTTGGTGAGCCAAGTGAGGAGCTGAGTGGGTCTGGTATCCTAACCGTTATCTGGCTCTGCTAAGGCTAATGTCTGGAATCCTGCTCACATCACCAATTTGTCTAGCTCTTAATCCTGTTTGTGACGCCAATTGTAAAGCTACTTGACCATGCCAGTTGTCAGGCTCTTTTACCTGCCGGTAATCCTGCACCAACTGGGCTGATTTTTGAGCTAGGGCTGGGTCTGTAGCTCCCAAACCCCTGAAGCCCATTCACAGATTGGTTCACAAACCCTTCATATGACAGTCTGGGTCACCAGACCCCTTCACGCATGTCTATGAGCTAGGTAACCAGCCAAAACGTCCTAGGAGCCATAGGTTGGAAAGCATGGCTGCGCCAGGCAACACCTGAGGCAGATGCCCGCCCACCTGCTTCACCAAACTCTCTCTGTCTCCTCTCTCTCTCCCTCTCTCTCTCTCCAGAAGAACACAAGAATAGCAACAAAACTAACTACACACACACACACACACACACACACACAAAAGTTGCTTGATTTGCTTACAATGGATGCTGAACCACACCCAGCTGGACCCGAGGCAAGGGCCCTGACCAAACTATTCTATTTTCCCAACAATCATTTTTTTTTTGTCCTTTTTGAGACCGGCCGCACTGAGCTCAGCCAATGAGCGCTGTGAGTGCACCAGTCATCGCCATTTGGATCCAAACCCGCGGCGGGAGCGCTGCTGCGCTCCCAGCGCCGCACCCTCCCGAGTGTGCCACGGGCTCGGCCCCCAACAATCATTTTTAAAAAGATTATCTTTTCTCCGTTGAATCACCTTGGAACCTATATTGACTATCAATTGACCAAATTCTTTTTTTTTTTTTTTTCTGGTGGCTGGCGAGTAAGGTGATTCAAACCCTTGACCTTGGTGTTCTCAGCACCACACTCTCCCAAGTGAGCTAACTGGCCAGCCCAGACCAAATTCTTGTATATGTGAGTCTATATCTGCACAGTATTTTTTTGTATTGATCTATTTGTCTATTTTTATGCCACACAATCTTGATGTTTTTCGCTTTATAGTAAGAATTGTAATCGGATAGTATGAGTCTTCCTACTATATTCTTTTTCAAAATTGTTTTGACTATTCTAGATCTTTTGTGGGTGTGTGTGTATATATATATATTTTAAAATCAGCTTGCCAATTTCTACCAAAAAAGACTCCTGGTATTTTGTTTGGATTTGTGTTGAATCCATAGATAAATCTGGAAAGAATTAATTTAGCTATATTGAGGGGGTTAGCTCAGTTGGTTAGCCCACTGTGCTGATAACACCAGGGCCAGTCGCCCAAAAAACAAACAAACAAACAGAAACCAATATTGAATCTTCCAATATATCACAGGGTAGGTCTTTCCATTTATTTAGGTCTAATTTAATTTCCCTCATCAATTATAGTCTTCAACACACAAATCTTAAACATATTTTGTTAGATTTAACCCTAAGTATTTCATGTTGGTTTTTTTGCTATTGTAAACTGTATTTTTAACATTTTAATTTCCAATTGCTTGTTGCTATTATAAAGAAATGTAATTGATTTTTGTATACTAACCTTACGTTCTACAATATTGTAATTCTCACTTATTCTAGTAGCTTTTCTGAATATTTTTTTTTGGAGTTTTCTGCATAGATGATCATGTTGTCTGATTTTTTGTTATTACTGTTGTTGTTTGACGGCTAGCCAGTATGGGGATCCAAACCGTGACCTTGGTGTTATAAGGGATCATGTTGTCTTTGAATAAAGACTAATCACAGGGAGCTAAGAATCAGCTAGTGGGATAGTTTGAGCATCAAAATAAATAATAACAGTAAAGAATTATTACTTATAAGAATCCATAAGCAGATATAAATAAATGAATGAATAAATGATGGAGAAGGGAAAGCTCTTCTTTCAGTAAAATGAAAATTAATTAGTGAGGAAGAAATAATGGAATTTGAAAAATCACCATTTTACGACCATAAAATAATTATTGATTCGGCTCAGTTTCATCAACGTACAATGCTAAAATTAGTGGATGGAAGTTAGAGGAGTAAGAGGCTATTTACACAGTCTCAAGTATCTTCGTATAGGGCACTTATTAATTATACAGGGTAAAATAGTAACTTCACAGTGGAGAAGGCTGGCAAACATCACCTTTACCCAGAAATCAAAGCTAACAAAATTAACATTACTGATAATGATATTAATTGATGGCATGTACCTTCTGATATGATGCACTGAAATGAACTCAGCATCACTTCTGTGGAATTACACCTAAATTAACATAAGCCAAATCTAATCATGAGGGAATATCAGAGAAACAAATTGAGGAACATTAGCTCACAAAATGATTGGCTATCCAGGAAGGTGGAGTAGAAAAACTTTTCCCTATTCCTCCCACTGATTAAAACTGAAACCCCTGGGCCAGCCCGGTGGCGCACTGCTACAGTGCACCACTTGGGAGCGTGGCGGTGCTCCCGCCAAGGGTTTGGATCCCACATACAGACCTGTTCCCGCTCACTGGCTGAGCAAGGTGCGGGCGCAGCGCAGAGGGTTGCGATCCCGTTGCCGGTCCTGGTCCGGTACGGGCGCGACACTGAGGGTTGTGATCCGTTGCTGGACACGAAAAAAAGACAAAAAAAAAAACTGAAAAAACTGAAACCCCTAGGGGGGCCGGCCTGTGGCTCACTCGGGAGAGTGTGGTGCTGATAACACCAAGGCCACGGGTTCGGATCCCACATAGGGATGGCTGGTTTGCTCACTGGGTGAGTGTGGTGCTGACAACACCAAGTCAAGGGTTAAGATCCCCTTACTGGTCATCTTTAAAAAAAAAAAACTGAAACTCCTAGACATTATATATAAAATAAACATAAGATTGTGAAAGAGGGAGTGAAGACAGACCGGCAAGAGACCTCAAGACTCAAAGAATACACGGTAGTGAGTTCCCTGTTTTTTTCTTTTTGTCTCCTATCTCAGACTAGGATTTGAAGAAATTGATAACCATGAAACTAACGGGTACAGAAAAAACAAGTCCCACCAAAAAACCTCAGGAAAGGGCAGCCTAGTAAGACAAAATTTTTACACAATAACCACTCTACTCCACCCAAATACCACAGGAAAAAACTGTTGCCCAGCCCACATCCATGCCAGCAAAGGCTGAGTAAGGCAGCTAGAATTCTACCCTTGTGGGCTGTAACAAGGTACCCCAACATCCCTGACAGGTTAGCATCAAAGGAGGCAAAGTAGGGAGCCAGGACTTTCATCCTGAAGAAGAGTTTTCTCCATAATTTATTCATTTATTTATCTACCTGTTTATATCTGCTTATGAATAACAAAGACCTCTACCCCATGGCATTGGTGACCATGTGGGGATCTGGAACTCTAACCCCCAACCAGTAGTAATGAGGAGGCCCCCTTTTGGGTATCAATGGAAAGCAAGTGATGAACCTGGACTTTTATTTACCTCCACCTGGCAGTAACAAGATGGCATCTGCCCCTTCCTGGCTGGAGTGGTGCCGGAGAAAACCAACTAAAATAGGTTTAAATGAGATTTAGAGTCTTATTTAAAACAATATGAAAATGTTCAGGTTTCAATGGAGAATCACCAAGAACTCAGTATGGGAGATCCCAAACTGAATGAAAAAAGGCAAACACTAGAAGTCAACAGCAGGGTGACAGATATGGTACCTTACTTATAGAGGAAAAACAATTTGGGCAAAAGTAAGTTTCTTATCAGAAACCATGGAGGCCAGAAGAAAGTGGCAAAATATTTTTTCAGTGATGAAAGAAAATAACTAACAGCCCAGAATCCTGTACCCAGTGAAACAGGGTAAACAGAAAATCAAGACATTATTAGATAAAGAGAATTTGTAGTCAGCAAACCTATCTTGAAAGAATGACTAAACAATTTCTCTAAACAGAAAGGAAATTATAAAAGAAGGAAACTTAGAACGTCAGGAAAGAAAAAAGAACGTGATAAGTAAAAATATGGGTAAATACAATAGGCTTGCTTTTTTTTTTTTTTTTTTTTTTTTTTTTTTTTTGGCATCTGACCAGTAGGGGGATCTGAACCCTTGACTTTCGTATCATCAGCACAACATGCTCCCAAATCAGCTAATCAACTAGCCCTCTAATAGGCTTTTTTCACCTCCTGAGTTTTGGTTGACTGAACAAGTTTGTAGTAAGTTTGCCCTTCTAAGGATGTTTGCAGTTGAAGCAAAAATTGTAACACTGTCTGATGTTCCAAATGTGTGTAGAGGAACTATTTAAGGCAACATTGTGTGTAGAGGAAATATTTAAGGCAACATAGTGCTGGAAGTTTTAGCCAGTGCAGTAAGTCAAGAAAAGGAAATAAAATGCATTTGGATTAGAAAGAAAGAAATCTATCCCATTTGAAGATGACATGATTGTCTACATTGCTTACATAGAAAAACCAGCTAAGGAATCTACCAGAAAAAATCTAAGAGCTAATATATAAGTTCAGCAAAGTCTCAGGATATACAAGATATCCATATAAAAATCAATTGAATCTTTATATAATATCGATGAATGTGTCCATACCAAAACTAAAAGACAATATTTAAACTGCTCAAAAAACACTTAGGTATAAATCTAGCATATAGGACTTGTTTGCTGAAAACTACAAAATGCTGATGAAAAGAAATCAAAGAAGATCTAAATAAATGGAGAGAAAACCCACGTTCATGAATTGAAAGATGTGACATAATATAGATGTCGATTCTCCCCAAAATGATATACAGGCTTAAGACAACAAGTATCAAAATGCCAGCAAGATTTTTTTGTAGATATAGGCCAGATTTTTCTAAAAGGAAAGCAAAGAAACTAGAATAGCTGAAACAATTTTGATAATGAAAAATAAAGTGGGAGGAATCAGTCCACTCAATTTTAAAGCTTATTAGGAAGCTACAGGAATGAAGAAAGTGGGGTTATTTTTGTATTTTTTGGTGGCTGGCCAGTCTGGGGAACCAAACCCTTGACCTTGGTGCTATAAGGCTGTGCTCTAACCAACTTAGCTAACTGGCCAGCCAAGATAGTGGTACTAATGGAGAGATAGTCACATAGATCTCATATAGCAAAGGAACAGACTAGGGAATCCCAGAAATAGACCTATAAAAATAAGCCTAACTGACTTTTTAACAACTGTATTGAGATATAATTCACATACCATACAATTCAACCCTTTCAGAGGTTTCTAGTATATTCACAACTTTAGAATATTACACCACCACTAAAAGACCATAAATAAAGCATTGAAAAGAAACACCATAACGATAAGCAATCACTCCCAATTCCCTCTATATCCCCCTCCCTAGGCAGAAACTAATATACTTTCTATCTCTATAGATTTGCCTATTTGGGGAGGCGGGGGTTACTTATTGGTTAATATTATTTTTTTCTTACATTCTATGATGTTGTTGTGGAGCAGCTGGAGAGGAGAGGAAAAGGGGAAAGGGGAAGGAAATAGGGCAGGAGAAGGAAGAAGGAGAACAGGTGGTGTTGAGGCCTGTGGCACCCCTCATTCCTGCAGGGGAGACCAGGGGGCTTCCAGAGGTGGCCTAGGCATTGCTGAGCTGGGTACAGATTTCAGAGGGGTGTGGCTGAAGCCCTCACCACCCCCACCCTGCCACCACTCCAGCTTAGAAGCCCAGGGTGCTTCCTGAGGTGGCTCGGTGGTTGTCGCTGGGCTGGTTGTGGGTGTCAAGGGGACGTGGCCGAGGCCCTTGGCCCCCCACCCTCAGGACTGGTTGTGAGTGTTGGGGGACATGGCTGGGGAGAAGAAGGCCTTGGTGGCCTCCAGGTCAGCAAGACTACTAATAGGGTTCCCGTGGACCCACATAGGAGCGAGGAGCTACAATAACTGAAAAAAAGGAGCCACTCAGAGGTTGGTGAGTCATCACATGGGACCAGCCCATATCCTGTCCTGTGGGAAGTGTTTGGAGTGCAGGCGGTGGGGGAGATGGGCCCACTGGGAGAACAAGTCCTCCCACATCCCTGGCTTAGTAGCCCACGGGACTTCCAGTCCTTCTAGGTTTTACAGGTGTTCTTTGGTGATATGAGACCTTTACTAGTTAATATCAAACTTTGTCTCTGGTCTGTGGGTGTTTTGTTTTTCTTTCAGTTCTGTGTTGGATTATTTGCTGTTCCTACCACTTAAACTCTGCACTGGATCTAATTTGTTGTTCTTTGCTTACTTTTGAAATGAGGGAACTTCCTATGGGGACCAGTACTTGAGCTCTGTGGTTGAGCTAATTTGTTGCTTTGCTGCTGATTCCCCAGGGAAGGCTTTTTGTGCAGCTCAGGTTTTAGTGGTTGACTTTATAGGTACTTCCGGCTCTTGTGAGATCCAGTTCACCTGGATTGTGTAAAAACTGTGGTCTGGGCCTGAGTGTTTTCAGCAAACTGCACCCCCTCCAGTTCTATATTCCTGACCAGTCTCCACTGAGTAGCCATATGCTGATTGGGGGGCAGATCTGAGGCACCCATGTTCTCCTGAATGCTCTCCTGACTGCACCTGCCTTCCTATCATATATGCCCAGCTGTGTCCTGCCCTGCTGTAACGGCTAAACAGCCTGGAATTTTTCCTACCTAAACAGAAGTTATTACCATATAAGGTCACCCCTTTACCCCAGTATAAAAAAACGGAAGTATAATAATGTAAAAGAGGCAGCCCTGCTGCATTCGGGGCTTGGCCTTTGTGATACAAGTCTGCCGAGCCGTTGCTGGCATCAATAAGCTCTGCTTCCTGCTGCAAGCCTTGGGGTCCTGCGTCTCCTTGGGAGTTCACTGTAAAATGGCTGTAACACACTGTAACAATCAGCTGTCCTTGTTGTGCTCCAATATTCTCCCAGTGGGCCCATCTCCCCCACCGCCTGCACTCCAAACACTTCCCACAGGACAGGATATGGGCTGGTCCCATGTGATGACTCACCAACCTCTGAGTGGCTCCTTTTTTTCAGTTATTGTAGCTCCTCGCTCCTATGTGGGTCCACGGGAACCCTATTAGTAGTCTTGCTGACCTGGAGGCCACCAAGGCCTTCTTCTCCCCTGCCGCCTCCGAGCAACTTCATCCAAAGGGCACAGCTACAGCTTTTGCCAACTCCTGCTCCATGTACTCACCAGCTCCAGCCTTGGGCTGGGGCTCGAAATGGTCAGAACGGTTCTACCTTTCTCTCATGGTGGCTTCTCCTGCCTTCCTGCACTTTGTAGGTCTCTCCTCCTCTTCCCCTGATCTCTAGTGGCCCCAGCTTGGCTGTCGTTGCTTTTTAATAGTTATAAATTGGTTGATTTGTGGGAGAGAGTGATGCTGGGGACTGTCTATTCCTCCATTTTGACTGGAAATCAGATTTGCCTATTTTGTGCATTTTATATAAATAGAATCATACTACATGACCTTTTGTGTCTGGTTTCTTTCACTTAGCATAATGCTTTCCAAGTTCATCCACATTGTAGCATGCATCAATACTTCATTCTTTTATGGCCTAATAATGTTCCATTGTATAGATATACCACATTTTATTTATCCATTCATAAGTTAATGGACATTTGGATTGTTTCCACTTTTTGACTGTTATAAATAATGCTTCTGTGAACATTTGGATACAACTTTTAGGGGGATATAAATTTTCATTTCTCTTGGATAGATACCTAGGAATGGAATTGCTGGGTTATATGGTAACTATGTTTAAACATTTGAGCAAGTGCCAGACTGTTTTCCAAAGTGGCCACACCATTTTACATTCCCACCAGCAACAGATGACAGTTCCAATTTCTGTACATCCTCACCAACACTTGTAGTTATCTGTCTTTTTTATTATAACCTTCCTAGTGGGCACAGAGTGGTATCTCATTGTGGGTTTTTTGTTTGTTTGTTTGGTTTTTGGTGGCTGGCTGGTATGGGGGTTCAAACCCCTGACCTTGGTGTTATAAACACCCTGCTCTAACCAACTGCTCGTTGTGGTTTTCATTTGCATTTCACTCCTAATGATGCTGAGCAACTTTTCATGTGTTTATCGCCCATGTGTATATCTTGTTTGGTGAATCTATTCAGATCTTTTGCCCATTTAAAAAAATTGGGTTATTTGGATTTTTATCATTTGAGTTGTAAGAGTTCTTTATATATTTGAGATACAAGTCCCTTATCAGATATATGATTTGCAAATATCTTCTTCCATTCTTTCGGGGTCTTTTCACTTTCTTGATGTTGTCCTTTCAAGCACAAAAGTTTTAAATTTTGATAGTGTCCAATTTATTTAGTTTTTTCGTTTGTTGTTTGTGCTTCTGGTATGATATCTAGGCAACTATTGCCTAATCCAAAATCATAAAGAACAATTGAATTGCAAAAGCAAATCAATGGAGGAAAGATGGACTTTTCAACAAATGGTGCTGGAGTAATTGGCCATTCATAGGCAGAAAAATGAACCTTAATCTAAGTCTCACATCATATAAAAAATTAACTCAGATGGATCATGGACTTAAATATAAGATGTAAAACTATACAACTTTTAAGAAAAAACAGAAAATCTTTGGGATATAGGGCTAGGCAAAGAGTTCTTAGACTTGACATCAAAAGCACTCTCCATAAAAGTAAACTTGGATAAATTTTACTTCGCCAAAATTTTAAAATTCTGCTCTGCAAGAAACCTCATTGTGTTAGTCTGTTTTTGTGTTGCTTATAACAGAATACCTGCAATTGGGTAATTTATAAAGAACAGAGGTTTATTTGCTTTACGATTCTGGGACAGCTGTATCTGGTGCAGGCCTCAGGCTGCTTCTATTCATGGAGGAAAGCTGCAGGCAGCCAGTGGGTACAAGCAGATCACATTGTGAAAGGAAGCAAGAGAGAGAGAGAGGGGAGGTGCCAGGTCCTTTAAACAACCAGCTGTTGCAGGAATAGAGTGAGAACTCACTCACTACCCCTCTTCCCGAAGGTGTTAATCTATTCATGAGGGATCCACCCCCATAACCTAAACTGCTTCCAACATTGCCAAGTTGGGGATCAAATTTTCACATGAGTTTTGGGGGGACAACACATCCAAGCTCTATCACTCATTAAGAGGATGAAAAGACAAACTACAGACCAGAAGGAAAGGTTTATAAACCACATATTCGACAAAAGACAGTATCTAGAATTTATAAAGAATTCTCAAAACTCCAACAGTAAAAAGGAAACAACCCAATAGCAAACAATCCATGGGCAAAAGACATGAAGAGACATTTCAATAAAGATATATAGATGGCAAAATAACATATGAAAAGATATTCATCATCATTAATCATCAGGAAATGCAAAATAAAATCACAATGTGATACCACCTCACCCCTACTCATACTGCTAGAATAATAATTTTTTTAAAAACAAAAATAAAAACAGAAAACAAGCATTAGCAAAAATGTGGAAAAAGTGGTTTACTCATACGTTATGATTGGGAACACAAAATGGTGTAGTCACTTTGGAAAATAATCTGGCAGTTTCTTAAAAATCTAAACATGCAACTACCATACAACCCATCAATCATACTTCTGGGCTTTTATCCCAGAGAAACGAAGACTTATGTTCACACAAAAACCTGTACACAAATGTTTATAGCAGATTATTTCATAGCAGTCAATAACTGGACACAACCCAGATGTCTTTCAACAGGTGAATGGTTAAACAAACTGGTAGATCTATATCATGGAATACTACTCAGCAAGAGGGAATTATTTATACATGCTACAACCTAGATGATTCTTAAGAGAACTATCCTCAGTGAAAAAAGCCAATCCAAAATATTACATACTGTATGGTTCCACTTATAAAACTTCCTTGAAATGACAGAATTATAGAAATGGAAAGCAGATTACTGGTTACCAAGGTTAAAGAGGGGTAGAGGTAGGAGGGAGGAGGGGTTGACTATAAAAGGGCAACATGAGGGATTATTCTGGTGGTGGAAATATACTGTATCTTTTTACAGGGCAGAGGTTGGGGGGCAGCTGGCCGGTTCAGGGATCAAACCCTGGACCTTGGTGTTATCAGAAGCATGCTCTGACCAACTGAGCTAACCAGGCAGCCCATCAGTGTCAATATCCTGGTTTGATATTGTACTGTTGATTTTCAAGATGTTACCACTGGGGCAAATTGAGTAAAGGACGTGGACAATTTCTCTGTATTATTCTTTCTTATTTGGTTTTTTGGCAACTGGCCAGAATGGGGATCTGAACCCGTGACCTCGGTGTTATAAGGTTGTGCTCTATTTATTATTCCTTAAACTTCATGTGACTCTATAATTACCTAAAAATAAAAGCTTACATAAAAAAGCCTTTATTTTTCAAAAAATGTCAATATCATGAAATACAAAGAAAGATTCAGAAACTGTTCTAGAATAAAGACAAAAGAATAAAGACATCTGAATGCAATATATATTCTTGGATTCTCTTTTGCTACAAAGGCTATTATTGGGACAATTGGCAAAATCTGACAAAGGCCTGTAGATTATACAACAGTATCGTATCACTCTATAAATATTATTGTATTTATGTGGTTAAATATACTTTGGTTATATGAGAAAATTTCTTGTTTGTTTTTAGTTAGTATACATTGAAGTATTAAGGGGTAAAGGGACAATGTGTTTGCAACTTGACTGTTAAAATGGTTCAGAAAAAAAGTAGAGACAAAGAAAATGAAAAAGCAAGGGTAGTTACATGCTAAAATGTGGAGAACGTGCGTGAAAGATATTCAGGAATTCTTTGTACTATTCTTGCAATTTTTTTGTAATCTTAAATTATGTCAAAATAAAAAAAAAACCCATAAACTATGGTATAACCATACAATGAAACATTATTATGCAATAAAAAGGAACAAACTACAAGGAAAAACACAGATAAATCTCAGAAACCTGCTGAATAAAAGAAGCCTTACACAAAAAGGTACATACTGTATAAAGCCATTTATATGAAGTTCTGGAACAGGCAAAAATAATCTATGATTGAAAAAACTGGAGCAGAGGTTGCCTCTGAAGGATGGGTCATGTTTCTGAGATAAGGAATCTTCTAGATTAATGCTCAGGCTTTTCTGAGTCTTGATAAGGTTTTGAGTTGCACAGCTCTGTATACTTATCAGAATTCATCAAAAGATACATTCATGGGCCGGCCCGGTGGCGCACTGGAGAGTGCGCTGCTTGGGAGTGTGGCGGCGCTCCCGCCGAGGGTTCGGATCCCATGTGGAGACCGGTTCCAGCTCACTGGCTGAGCGTGGTACGGGCGCAACACCGAGGGTTGCGATCCCGTTACCGGTCAGTAAAAAAGACAAAAAGGAAAAAAAAAAAAGATACATTCATGATTGTGCATTTCATGATATGTGAATTTTACTTCAAAAGAAAAAAAAAAAGTAACCAAATGCTGAACTCTCCTTCATATTACACATGCTAAAGCATTTGGGGCAAACTGTTCTCCTCTCACTAACTTAGTCTAAAAGCTTCAAAAAACAAGATGGCCTGATGGATGGGTAAAGGGATGGATAGATAGATAGATGATAAATATAGTAAAATGTTAATTGTAGAATCTAGGTGGTGGATCTAATGTTCACTGTAAAATAACTTTTCTGAATGTTTGTCATTTTTATAATAAGGTACTAGAAAAAGTCACTGGACTCTGATGGCATACTTTCACAACTTTTGAAAATTTGGGGGGTTCAATTGCGTATACAAATAATGAAAATATTTAACTATGCCACTGGGCCAAGATTTTGAATTATTGCTACATAAGTCCTAATCATAAGAAGGACTCCAGAAGTGACCCTGTTAACTCAGTCCAGTAAGTTTCATTTTCCATACTTAGCATTGATTTCTTAAGCTCTTTTCAAATTCTCACTGCTTCATGACACTTTTCCTGATTCCTCTTTCTCTCTTGTTAACTCCAGTCAAATTGGATCTGTACTTTTCTTTTGCAAAAATTACATTCAGATATGAATTGCTTCCTTCTTGTTTCACTGCCCCACAATCGTGAGCATTGAAGGCCAGCAACCTGTAGATTCTTCCCCAGCAGCCCCAAATCAATGAGGATGTCTCGTGGTACAATTTCTGGTCCTTTTCCTCTAGTGAGGATGTAGTCTGTTGCATTGGCCTGGTGTAAGGTCCTGGATGTCTGAAGAAACACTGAGTTGAGTCTTTCTGTTTATCCCTGCAATATGCATAGTCAGTCTAAACAACAGAACTCTGGCCTGGGTCCCTGGTTCTCAGTTTCCTTCCAATGTTGAAACCTGCTCCTGGAGCCTTGTTTTTCAGCTAAAGCTCTGACCCCTTACACAGTCTCTAACCAACTCTTTATGCAGTATTGCTGACACTGATTCATGTGACCCCCTTTCTTCTACTTCTTGTCCAGCATTTGGGCTGATAACAAACCCTGCAACCACATCCTGACCCCTCACGTTGGGACTCTCATAGACTGACCTCAAAATTATATTCTTTGGACACATAATGTGGCTTCATCTCAGTCCCCCTTCTTTTTATCCTGGTGTTCCCCATTCTAAGGTTCTTACCAGAAGCTCTCAGCACATGAATTTGATAACCATACCATCACGGCAATTCTCCTCATGTTATGTTTCCAATTATAAGAGCCTTAAACATAAAAAGCTATGTCTAATTTACCTTCCCATTTCTCACAGTACTTATAACACTGTTTGTGCAGAGTGGATAAACAACAAACCAGTAAAAACATATGACAAATTAGAGGGTTCCATGAATACTTTCATAGTTTACTGGGGGAAAATATTCTCATTCCCAAACTGGACAACTTGGTATGTTCAAATACACTCCGCTTACATTTTAATTACATACATTCCTAGGAATTGAACTGGACTTAACCAATAGCAATCACTGAGTTGGAGCCAGAGTCTGTTTGTTGTGGTAGGTTTAAGTTTCTCAGGTGTTTTGACATGTAGCCTACTTTACAGAGCAAGTACAGGAGGCTCAGATTGTAGCACTAAATTGCCTACCCAGTTGTATTAGTCCATTTCTGTTGCTTATAACAAAATATACGGAACTGGGTATTTTATAGAGAAAATGAAACTTATTGCTTACTGTTTCTGAGGCTTAGAAGTCCAAAGTCCAAGGAACACATCTGGTGGTGGCGACAGTGACCCAGGGGTCTCACATTGCAAGATGGTGGGAGCAGAGAGACAGACTCTCCTCTCTCTTCTTTTGAAGCCCTCAGAACACACCCCTGACCACCATTTTTAATCCATTCACTACAGCATGGTCCTACAATCTAATCACCTCTTCAAGGCTCCACCTTTCAATACCAAAATAGGATTCCCCACCCTCTTAACAGTCAAAGTGGGGACCAAGTTTCTAATACATAAAACTTGGGGGACACAATTCAAACTTTAGTGAGTTTTAGAGGGGACATAATTCAATCCACTACACTAGTGGAACTCACACTTTAGGGTCCCCCATTGGCAGCTCTTCCAAAGGCAGATTCCTTGACCCCAACTCCAGAAACTGATTCAGAAGGTATTGAGAGGAGGCCCAGATATCTGCATTATAAATCTGCACACAGTAATTGTGATGCTGGCAGCCCTAAGACCAGACTTAGAAAAACACTGACTGGAGGAATAATCTTTTCACCAGTAGAAATTCCTGTCATTCCCTCCAGACTGGCATCATCACTGGGGACACTTTCCCTATGTTGTCCCTTGGTCCATCTGAGAATCTGACCCCTAAAATCTGATACCTATTGCCTTGGCTCCTCAGTGTGATCGCCTGCCAAATCCCCTCTCTGATAATCCATTGTACCCAGTTCTATTCTTATCCACCTGCCATCCTGTACAATCTGCTGATCATCCAGTCATTTGTTCTTCATTTATTCATCAAATATATTGAATGCTGACCATTCACCAGACACGTGGGCTGCAAAGTTGAGCAAAGCTTGACTGTGCCCTTAAGGAGGGCAGCTCGGTGAGGAAGACAGGCACAGAAACCAATAATTATGACTGAATGCAGTGAGTGCAAAGATAGTGATATGGATGGGGAGCTACTAGCCTGGAGGGGGGCGTGGCGGGGGCATCAGAAATTTCCTGAAGGACAGAATATCTAAGCTGTTGTTGAGGGCTGAGTCAAAGTTGCAAATCCTCTCATTCTCAGAGAAATCACTTTAGAAAACCTATAAGATTATAATTCTCACTTAAGAGACTATCTCAGTTCTATCAATCCAGATACATCAGGACTACCAGCCTGTAAAACTTTAGCAAATCAGCCATTATAGATAAATATTATCCTAATGGTAAAAGATAACAACAGCTGCAGTTCCAATCCTGAGATCTCTCTGGAACATACTCTGCAATGACTAAGAATTCTTTCTTGGAATGTAGTGAGATGGGGAACTAAGAATACATATTTGGCCTTACACCCTTCCTTCCAGGTTTTAACATTATTTGCTTACAAGAGACATGAATTCTTTTCTCATTACCCAGTGCTCTTTTTCAGATTAAAAAAAGTATTACTATGTGTTCATTACAGAAAAGTTGGATAAGGAACTTTAAAAAAAGTCAGCCATAATCCCACAACTTGAAGATGACCACTGATAATGTTTGGATGCACTCTCTTCCTATCCTGTTTTTATACAGATTTTTAAAAATAAAATTGATATATAATTTTGTTTATTGCTTTCTAACATATAATGTAGTGTGAGATTTTTCCACATTATTAAAAATTGTTCAAAGCATTTTAATGGATGCATCATCTAGATTTACCATAATTTAACTATTCCCATAATGCCTAGGTTATTTCCAGATTTTCTTCACAATTAAACACAATGTTGTGATGAATATCTGTGTCTGCTTTACAGTTTAATTTCTCCTTTTTTTTTTGTCTTTTTTTTCGTGACTGGTAATGGGATTACAACCCTCAGTGTCGTGCCCGCACCACGCTCAACCAGTGAGCGGACCGGTCACTATATGGGATCCGAACCCTCGGCGGGAGCGCCACCACACTCCCAAGCACCACACTCTACCGAGTGCGCCACCGGGCCAGCCCCAGTTTAATTTCTTAGAGCTGATTTTCAAAACTGGAATTACAAAATCAAAGGGTTCAAACATCTTTACATCACTTGTGTTATTGTTAAGTTGGCCTCCCAAATGGTGTTAATAGTTTTCACTGAGGCTGTTCCATCTTATTCTCTTTTGTGACCATCTTTTTAAATTTGAGATATAATTCAAATATAAAATTCACCCTTTCAGGCTGGTGGGTTAGCTCAGTCGGTTAGAGCACAGTGTTATAACACCAAGGTCAGGGGTTTGATTCCCCGTCCTGGCCAGCTGCCAAAAAAAAAAATATATATATATATATATATATACACACACACACACACACACACACACACACACACACACACACACACACACACACATACACACACACACACTACGTATGGAATAGAGAAATAGTTTACAAAAAAGAACTGATAAAACCCAGGAGCAGAAAATATGAACAAAGAAGAGAGACCAAGGCTCTCTTTGAGTACCAGGTTAATTTCAGATATAATGAGAATTACTCCTTGTCTTGCTCTGGCTCCCAATATAATAGATCTGATATGTCTCTTGTACATTATATTTATTTTGCCAGAATATATACTGTAAAAAAATATGTTTGATCCCAGCCTCACAGTCCTTTAAAACCTCACATTCAATACATTCTCTAGGAGTTGTTCTTGAACTTGGTTGCTCATTAGACTCAACTGAAGCTTTAAAAATATAGATTCCTAGGCTCCATGTCCTGAATTACGATCTCTGGAAATGGGTCCCAGTGATCTGTATTTTTAGAAAGTTCTACAAGTGATTCTGAAGCAATTGGTCTAAGGATCATCTAACCAATAATAGTAATCACCAACCTGAATGCTAACACGGAAAACATTTTTGTTGAAATCCCATTTCTGGAAAACCTTACCTAAGTTGATGGCTTTCCCATAGGGATAAACGCTTTACAGATATTAACAGAGAGAGTGAGAAATCTTTAACAACTATGGGTTTACAATCTTCAAGTAGTTCACTTTAATTTCACACTACAAAATCTTTTCAAATTTGGGATTGTAGTGTCTAGGTATTTCTAATATCATCAAAATAGTTCATAGTAAAACAATTATGAACCTGTGGGAAGGAGAAGGGAACTAACATTTACTGAGCATCTATTCTGAGCCAAGTACTGTGCAAGGTACTTTACATTAATTATCTCATTTTATGCATAATATTCAAAAAGATAAGTAGAAGGGCTGGCCGGCTAGCTCAGTTGGTTAGAGTTGGTTATTACATCACAGTCAAAGGTGATGATCCCCTTAGTGGTCAGCAATCAAAAAAGAAAAAACAAGTGATAAGTAGAGGTTTCCCTAGTTTCAAAGTCTACTCTCTTTTTACTTCACCACCTATACAGTCCTCAGGTAAGCTAAGTGAATCCTGTAGGTATTACATTGGTGATATTCTATTAAACCCAATACAATTAGTAGTGCTAGAGTCCATTCAGAAAACGAAAGAACAGAACTGAGACCAACAGAGGTGGGAAAAGGGAAGGGGGAGGAGGGAGAGGAGAAATTGGGAAAAGGCCACAAAAAATGATTACATTTTTTAATGTCGAATATACTAATTACCCTGATTTGAGCATCACAAATTGCACACAGGTGTTGATATTCAATGCTGTACTCCATGGATATGTATAATCAATTATGTTTCAATTAAAGGAAAAAAAAAAAGATTTCATTTAGAAAAGTTTCCAAGAAACCCCTGGAAATTTCTGCCTTTTTCTTTCAATAGGCAAAGATCACCGGAGGTGATAATATCTAGAGTAGTAATTCTAAAACTTAATGTTTATTCAGATTGCTTGAAAATCTTGTTAAAATGCATGTTCTGGGACCAGAAGGTCAAGATGGCGGAATAGACGGTCCCCAACATCACTCTCTCCCACAAATCAACGAATTTACAACTATAAAAATGTAACATAAGCCAAGCTGGGGCCACTGGAGCTCAGGAGAGACCTGTGGAACTCATGAAGGCAGCAGAAACCACGAAGAGAGAAAGAAAAACCTGCTCTCAGTGTTTTGGGCTGTGGCTGCTTTAGTGCTGGAGCCCCTGGAGCAGGAGCCGGCAGAAGCCACAGCTGTGCCCTTTAGATGGAGTTACTTGGAGGAGGAAAGGGAGAAGAGAACTTTGGTGGCCCCAAGGACAGCAAGACCACTAACAGGGTTCCCGTGGACCCATGCAGGAGTGAGGAGCCAGAACAGCTGAAAAAGGGGAGCCATTCAGAGACCGGTGAGTCATCTCAAGGGACCGGCGCAGGTCCCATCCCATGGGAAGCATTTGGAGCATGGATGGTGGGGGAGATGGGCCCACCAGGGGAACACTGGGGCACAGCAAGGACAGCCAGTCTGCCAACCAATCAGCACAGGACCACTCAGAGGAGACTGGTCAGGAATGCAGAATTGCATGGGGTGCAGTTTGATGAAAAAACTCAGGCCCAGATCAGAGTTTCTACATAACACAACCCAGGTGCACCAAGTGTCTGGAGAGCCGGAAGTACCTGAGCTGCACAAAAAGTCTTCCCTAGGGAAACGACAGCAAAGCAGCAATTTAGCTCAATAGCACAGCTCAAGTACTGGTTCCCACAGGAAGTACCCCTGTTTTAGAAGCAAGCAAAGGACAAAAACTTAGTTCCGGCCCAGGCACGCCATGAATGCCTTGGGGCCCACCAGGGGACATGAAGCATGAAGCCAGGCAGGACCCCTGCCCACAACCACTCATACCACCAGCACCTCAGGGCCCCACCCAGAACTCAAGGATTGGAGTCAAGGACGAGACCCCACTCCCACTTACCAGCACACCACCAATGCCTAGGGGCCTGCCCAGGGACCTGGGGCTAGCAGCCAGGGACTGGACCCCTTCCCACAACCAGGCATAGTGTGACAGTGCCTTAGGGCCCCACCTGGGGGCCCAAGGCATGGAGAAGGGGACTGGACCTCCCTCCCACAACCAGGCACACCACGCCAGCGCCTTCAGGCCCACCTGGGGACCCGAGGCATTAAAAAAGAGACCAGAACCCCTCAAACAACCGGGCACTCCGCGCCAGCACCTTGGGGCCTGCACTGGGACCTGGGGCATGGAGAATGGGACTGGACCCCCCTCCCACAACAGGCACACCATGCCAGTGCCTCAGGGCCTGCCAAGGGACCTGGGGCATGGAGAAGGGGACCGGACCCACCTCCCACAACCAAGCTCACCACGCCAACACTTTGGGGCCTGCCAGGGGACCCGAAGCATGGAGAAGGGGACTGGACCCACCTCCCACAACCAAGCTCACCATGCCAACACTTTGGGGCCTGCCAGGGGACCCGAAGAATGGAGAAGGGGACCAGACCCCCTCCCACAACCAGGCACCTTGTGCCAGTGTCTTGGGGCTGGCCCTGGGACCCAGGGCATGGAGAAAGGAACTGGACCCCCTCCCACAACCAGGCACCCCATGCCAGTGCCCCAAGGCCCACAAGGGGTCCCAGGGTATGGAGCTGAGAACCAGACCCCCCTCCCACAACCAGGCACTCTGTGCCAACACCCCGGGGGCCCACACAGGGACCTGGTGTATGGAGCCAGGGACTGGACCCCCCTCCCACAACCAGGCACCCTGTGCCAGCACCTCCAGGCCTATCCGGGGATCCAGGGCATGGAGAAGGGGACTGAACCCCCTCCCACAACCAGGCACACCACGCCAGTGCCTTGGGACCCACTTGGCAACCCAGGGCATGGAACTGGGGATCAGACACTCTCCACAACCACGCACACTGCCAGCAGCACAGAGCAGGCCAAAATCATCTCCTCCATGTGGGTGGCCCACCACAGACACCACGATAACCATGGCTGCCATGAAGGCAGCTAGATGCCACAACCACCACACAGATGGTCCACCAGCCACTGGAGTAAGTTGACACAAGGAGAGTCACCAGCAGAGATAAAGGAGGAAGATGTCTGTCTCCACAGAGCCCATTTCATAGTGACGGAAGAGACATCTGCTCTATGATAGTATTGGGGGACATGATCACGCCTCTCAGCATTGGACAGATCATTTGGGCAGCCAATCAACAAAGTAACCATTATTCTTTCAGAGAGAGAGAAGAAATCTAGGGTGATTAGAGGGGAGAGGGGGAGAGGAAGGGGGATGAGGAGAGATGGGACAAGGGGCATAAAGAATAATTAAAATTTGTAACAATATATATGCTAGTAATATTGATTTGATCAACATATCTCAATGTTGAAACCCCAAAATATGTATAATCAATTTTGATTCAATAAAAATTAAAATAAAAAATGCATATTCTGATTAATAGGTCTGAGATGTTATGGGTATTACATATTTCTAACAAGCTCCCAGGTGATGCTGATGTTCCTGGTCCATGGGCCACACATTAGGTGACAAGGTTCTAGAGCAGTGCTATCTAATAGAACTTTCTGTGCTGGTGGAAATGTTCTGCATTGTCCAATAGGTAACCACTTGTAGCTATTGAGCCCCTGAAATGTGGCCAGTACTAGTGAGGAGCTGAATTTTTAATTTTAATGAATTTCAGGCTGGTCCAAGTGCAGTGGTGTTTATAACTAATTGATCACAACTAGCTACAGATTTCTTTGTTCCTTCTACACTCCCACTAATTCACTTGATTTTTTTGTTGTTTTGGTGGGGGAGAGTGGAGGTTGGCAGGGATGGGGATCCAAACCCATGACCTTGGTGTTATAATGCTGTTCTTGGGCTGGCTGGTTAGCTCAGTGGGTTAGAGTGCAGCCTTACAACCCCAAGGTTAGAGGTTCAGATCCCAAGTACTGGCCAGCTGCCGAAACAAACAAAAGGCCAAACTCTAACCAACTGAGCTAAACATCCTGCCTGATTCATGTGAATAGCTGAAAGATTTAATCTAGAGTCAAGCATTCCTTCAATCATTAAGATTCTGTTATATAATTGAGAAAAACTATAAAGCCAAAAGTTGGTTCTTCAAAATGATTAAAAAAAAAAGCAATGATAATTTGTATACCTAACATTTATATATATTATCAAAGTCTCCTGACAACTCTATGAAGTGGAAAGGACAAGGATTATCAGCCTATTTTACAGATAAGAAAACTGAGATTCAGAGGATTTGACTGACTTTCCAAATGTCCTATGAAAGTTAAGTTACAGAATTAGAACTTGAACCAAAGTCTGGCTCATATAGACGTAATAACTTCGTATAGCATACATTATACGAAGTTCAGCCAGTGAGCGGGAACCAGTCTGTATGTGGGATCCAAACCCTCGGAGGGAGCGCCGCCACACTCCCAAGCAGCGCACTGTAGCAGTGTGCCACTGGGCCGGCCCCAAAATGATTAAAAATTTGACAAATTTCAACCACTGATTAAAGACAAAAAGAGATAAAGCATCAATAACCAATATCAGAAATGAAAAAGAAAGACATTATTAGAGATTCTGCACAATTAAAAATATAACAAGAGGACATTATATAAATAACAATATGCCAATAAATTTGCAAATATTTTCATAGAAAACTATAATTTACCAAAACTTACTCAACAATAAATAATAAACTTTAAGAGTCCTATAATCATTAAAGAAATTGAACCAATAACTAAAAGTCTTCTTAAAAAGAAAACACCAGGACGAGCAGGCTTTACCAGTGAGTTCTAGCAAACACTCAAATAACTAATTCCAATAATCACAACCTTTTCCAGAGCACAAAACTCCACAACACAATATGTTAAGTTAATATCATCTTATTAACAAAGCTGACAAGGAATGAACGAAAAATTATGGATTAATCTCACTCATGAACATAATTAGCAAACTGAATCCAGTAATATACTAAATAAACCAAATTGGGTTTGCTTCAGGAATCTAAGGTTGGTTTAAATATTTTTGAAAATTAATCCTAAGCCTTAATACAATAAAGGAGAAAAGTCATTTGACCATATCAATAGATAAAGAGAAGGAATTGAGAAATTGAATATCCCCTTATGATTTAAAAAGGACTCTTAGCGGAGGAGAAACATGGCGGTGGGAAGGGAGTGAACCGCCCATGCCCTGCACTGGCAGGATCCCAGAGGCCACCAGCAAGAAGAGGAACTCAGAAAGCCTGATGGTGAGTCAGAATCTCTGGTGTCCTTGCTTGCGCCAGGGGTAGCTGTTACTACCCAGGTGGATTGCTCTGAAGGATTGCTGAGACCTTGAAGGGGACTCTCATAATACGTGCACTGAGGTTTGGAGTGCACGCCATTTTGCGAAATTTACAAAATCCTCCCTGGGAAGAAGCCGCCTGGAGCGGCGCCACTCCTTGCCCGGCCACCGAAGCTGCCCCCAGTGCCGGGCCAGGCTGCACAGCCCCGCCACTGGGACTTGGGGTCTGGCGACAGCGGTATCTGCCAGGGAGGGGGCTGTCGTCTCCCTGGCCCCGGGCACCACTGGAACTGTAAGCCGAAGAGAGACTGAACAGGCCGTGGTGCAAACAGGAGCCAGGAGTGCCAGGGACAGCGAGAGGTGGCCGGGGCAGCTCTGGCTGCGGAGGCTGCCGTGGGAGTGCAACGCGGGAGCACAACGCAGGAGCATAACGCAGGAGCATAATGCAGGAGCGCAACGCGGGAGCTGAGACTCACCGGAGGGAGTGGGGCAAATGCCTCGCCATCTTCCCGGTAGTCAATTTTGGACTTGCCTGACACTAGTGTCCAACTGAGTAAACACTGAGGTAACCATACCAAATTGGCAACCCCAACAAAATCTTAGTCAGGCAATAGTGTCAAACCTGTGGACCATGAAACCCCCTG